>NW_009923178.1:4160-30430 GCF_000696875.1 Nestor notabilis
CAAAAGAGAGAGATCCATGCTATTGCTTATTTAGTAACATTACCCTTCTATTATAGCAAATCCCAAACTCTCTTTTCCAAGGAAAGGCTTTAATTTTACTTCTCTTGGCAATCTGAAAACTATTTTAAATGGCAAAAAAACAGCAAACATGAAATAAGAGCTCTGATTTAATGATGTCAACAACTTCTGTACAGTTGCAAGGCCCAAAATATTGTGGAAAATTGTTGGAACACTTTTTCCATCTAGAAGTAGTGAAGATGTCACTTAAAACTTTCTAAAATGTATTAAACAGATCTCCTTTTCCACATTAAGAAATGATCAGATGATCAAAACGAACTTGCCTTTTAATTTTCCTAATAAAATATTACTCAAAAATTTTATACTGATTCAGGTATTGAGCAGCTATACTCAAATGCTAGCAAGCATAATTTTAACAATTTTCTTACAACTGCTATGATGACATTCAATGGAAACACATTGCTTTAATCATAGAATCAACTAGGTTGGAAAAGACCTTTGAGATCACCAAGTCCAACCATTACCCCAGGACTATCAAGACCACCACTACACTTAGGGTCTCATCTACATGGTTTTTGAACACATCCAGGAACAGTGATTCCACCAGTTCCCTGGAAGCCTATTTCAATAACTGATTACTCTCTCTCTCTGAAGAAAAATGTCCCCAATATCCACATTAGAAAGTCTCATTACATGTGTAATGTTCCTTATTAACAGACACCCTGTTCCACATTAAAATTCCATCAGGACAGAGTCATAAAAACTTAACACTGTTTTTATATTTTCCTTTTTAAGACATGAATAAAGAATATCAAACAGAACTTTTCATTATATATGAGGTAAGATGAACAAGCTGCAACAGTTACTACGTCATTAAATTACCTTTGGGAAAACATTCATATACCATTGGGCATCCCCAAAAGAACTTATTGCATAAAACATTTTTGATCACTCTAAAAAACAATTAATGGTAAATCAGCATCCCTTTGATGATACTGAAATACTCCGGTTAGTAAAGCAAAACTAAACCAACAGATTTGAGCGCATTATGGTATCAACTTTTTCACACAATAAATGTCCTTATCTAAACTGGATAATGTTTGAGCAATCTTAAAAGGAATGGCATAAAAAAGCTGAACTACCTCAGGGTGAATCTCAAAACTAAATAAAACAGCTGTCTTAAGCCCCACAGTTTTATTTTGCTTCAAGGAAACTAAAAGCAAAGGAACACTATAAACAGCAATGCCCTTCCTCTGTGGAACTATTTTTGGTCAAAGACAGGGGACCGGACTAGATGGGCCCTGATCTGATCCAGCACAGCTGCTTTTATGCTGTTACATACTCTGCACATGGCCCTGCCGAATTGCTGCTGAACATAATTTTGCACATTTCCATTAAGTGCTTACTTTATCAGCCTGTGAATAAGCTAATAACATTTCCCAATACACAATCTGGTCATTTCTATGAGGTTTCTTGGAGCAATACATGATTGCCTCTTCTCTACAGTCATGTCTATTAAAAATTCCCACCAATGAATTGAGTTTCTCAGGATTCTAAAAGATGCAAAAAAAAAAAAAAGAGGAATTGCACTTGAACAGTGGGCTAGAGGCTGATGACAACTTTACCTCTTGTAATTTCCCAGTAGCTGAGTACTATTCTATGAGCCCACACAGCTTAAGAGAATCTGTTTCAGTCACTCACTAAAACTCTTAAGTTTGATCTGTATTTCATATAGGTCTGACTTTCACTGATGCCTAAAAATGGGAATCTGGAGAGCTCTCCCTTAAGCTCATTTTTACTTATTTTCACATTTTCATGAGGGTGGTGAGGCACTGGAACAGGATGCCCACAGAAGTGATAAATGCTCCAATACCTGGCAATGTTCAAGGTAAGGTTTTACAGACTCTTGGTGACATGGTATAGTGTGAGGTGTCCCTGCCCATGGCAGGCGGGTTAGAACTAGATGATCTTAAGGTCCTTTCCAACACTAACTATTCTATGATTCTAGTTCTGTGGGTAATGAGGTTTAATTGGGGCATTGACTTCAAAGCTCCATATTCAGAAACAGTAATTTTTTTCAGCCTGAGGAAGTCCAGTGTACTACAGCTAATTAGAAAACCATTTTAATCTCAAGAAAAAGGAAAGATCTTTTATGTTCCCCAAATTGCAGCTTCCCTTATAAACATTAATTTCTTTTCTTTGGGAGGATAAAAATACGCAAACTATGCTGGATATTAGGAGCAAGGGGAAAATGCCTGAACATTCCTTATTTATCATACAGCCCAATAACTGTTACGCTGGGCTCAAAAAATTATTTGGTGCTTGGGAATTACAAAGGCTTAAGTATCTGCTTTTCCCATAAAAGCCAGTGATATTCTTGCCTAATGCTTCAGATCCAGTCCTGTGAGTCTGCCAGCCACAGTAGACACAAATGTTCTCTGTAGTCTCTACAAGTAAACAAATACTCAGAGTTGAATGAATTCCCCAAAACGATATTCTTCCAGTCTGCTTGAGTAATTTCCGAGTCAATTAATTACATGGATTTTTTCCAAGGATTTCAGAATTAAAGTAAGTTTAAGCATTAACAGTTGAATTATTTAAAGCGTTCATCTTAAAAAACATTTACCTTATAGTTTCTTCTTTAGTAGTCTGTCATGTAAGGAATTTCCTACAGCCACTGAGTAAAAAATTTCCATAGTTTGGTAGAATTTCCATTTATTTTGTGTTTAATTCTTCGTACAGATATAGATCTCCACACAGTTATTAAATGCAAACTTTTGTGTAATTCATAGCTTTCATTTTAGGCTGTTATTTATATAAACATAACTTTGATAAACTGAGTTATTAAGACCAGCTAACAATGTACTGTTTTCTACAAAGTACTTTGAAACAGTTCTGTTAATTCAGAGAAAAGAACTTCCATTCCAGATGCGTAGCATTATGAATATATATTTACAGAAAACTATTTTTTACATGTAGTTGTACTAAGATAAATCTATGTTTTGCAGTGGGAACTTTTCATGTGATAGCAACTCCTAGCAAAAATATATAAAATCTGACTTATTTTTTCCACAAGGCAGATATTTTTCTCAAAGGAGTAATACTGAACACAGCTGTGGAAATATTAGATATTTAACAACACTATCAACCAAGACAAGAATCTTCTAAGTGAATTATGTAATGGTATTTTTAAAAGATTAAAATTAGGAGAAAGGATTAAAATTTACTTCATTTTCTTTACAACAATTTCTCCCAAAACCTGAGAGTTGGTTATGCTATTACATTTTTATCCTCTGGCCTCACACATTCTGTTCCCTAAAAACCATCATAGTTATAGAATGACTGCCCTTGTGAATATTTCATGGTTCCTAACACCTTGTAAATTACTGCCCTTTATAAATATATATTGCTTGCTTTCTTCTACTCCAAGATGGTTCTGAACTTCTTTGGTAAAGTTTATTCACTACGAGTCTTCCAGGGAGAGCTCTTTTTTCATTTTATGTCCAGCATACTTTGGCTTTCATAACAAAGAACGCAGGAAGCAAGACTTTTCCTCTTTCAATTAGACCAATTACTTTTCCGGTCTAGATAAAACATTAAAATCTACTACACTTTCTTGCATATTTACACAGCTCAACTATAAATATTAATGAAGTATTTCTCTTTGGTTTGAACCTGTCACCCACTCGTTGTTTTTGTGTTAACCTAGTGTTTGCATTGGAAAAGGCAAGATACTTATTCTCTCTCTTTCTTGATGACATATGGGTTCAAATAGATTCGTATTCCTATATTCTGTATTCATTTTAATAGCCTCTGGTAAAACCTTAAATGAAAGAAACATGGATTAATTCTCGATTTTACCTGAATTCAACTTCTTCCCAGTCTTTTGAGCAAAGAACAGGCCATGGTTTTATGTGAGGAGACAGGCATCATTTACGTTAATTGTAAAATACATGAAAGTTATAATAATGGTTATTATAACCATAAAACAAGAGTATAGTCACAGTATGACTCATACGTTGACAGATTACTGAAGATGTTGTTTGCTTGTTTAACAAAAATCAAAGTTATACATTGGAAAGTAGGCTTTCTTTCTAAAGTCAGAGCTACTTTGTACAGTCATGGGCAAGCAAAACAGAAATTACCCTTTGTGGGATATAAGTGTTCAAGAAAAAAATAAATAATAGCCTTTGCTTTACAAATTGTTCTACAAAGCAGATCTCATTTTCCATACCACAAGTTAATATGCAATTATGACGTATGTTTTATTTCAATTTATGTAAGTATTTCCACTGAGTGGCAAAAGTAACTTCTATGATCTAGTGAATTTCTCTATGATAAAAAGCAGTGCAAAAGTGTCCAGGGAATCAAACAACTAATATATTCCCATATTTTCAAACAAATACCTTTGCAAAATAGTATATTAGGATACCTGCCAGACAATTCTACCTTCTCTGCTAGTTTCGACGTGGTCTTTTAGCTTATTTTAGAGGTTTTAATTTTCTAGTTTCATTTTCTTTTCAGCTCTGCTGTATGACCTACCAACCAACATCACTGCATGTGCAACAGATAGCAAGTGAGACTGAGCTCACACCTGGATTCAACCAGGCATTGGTCTTTGCTGCCTAAACCAAAGCAACCCCATCTGTTCAAGGCTGCAGCAGATTCAGCTTTTTGAATACCACATACCTACAGAGGAATAAATGCCAAGAATGTGTTTATTACTTTATAGACACAAGTTTCTTTTTTTAATATGCAAGCACAACTAGTACAAACACTGCAGAACCTCAACATACTTCCACTCCTGAAAAACCAGACTTAACACATAGCTATTTACAGTGGTTTTCCCCTACAGGCGAAATAGTGAAAGAATCAATATTAAAAAAACCAGCAAAGCACTTTATGATACATAAGCAAGTTTGTCTTTCTTTTTAACTGCAAACTCAGCAAAAAATAAAGACTACACAGAATCACAGACTGGTTTGGGTTGGAATGGACCTTAAAGCTCACCCAGTTCTAAGCCCCTGCCATAGGCAGAGATACCTTCCACTAGACCAGGTTGCTCCAAGCCCCATCCAACCTGGCCTTGAACACTGCCAGGGATGGGGCAGCCACAGCTTCTCTGGGCAACCTGTGCCAGTGTGTCACCACCCTCATAGTGAAGAGCTTCTTCCTAACATCTAGTCTAAATCTCCCCTCTGTACATAATACTTATAATTGATAATGGCATAATTATGAGAAAATAATATTAAAACTACAACAGCAATAGTCAACTACAATTGACAAACAGGTTTTCACAAACTGAGTCAAAGTAATCTTCTTTTGGATCTCTGAATTTCTAATGTAATGTAAATTACTTTTGTTGATAAGTAAAGCTAGGAAAAAACATAAAACCAAATTAAATTAATTTATCTTGGCAGCCTAGCATACTTTGAATAGTTATTTCATTTTTTCTGGAATGCAAAGGACTGCATGGCCATGTTTCCTTTTTCTTAAAACTACCATCTCAATGGAAATTGGTGACAATTACCACTTTAAATGTTGCCTTTAAGTGCTGAATAATATGAATCTAGCAAAAGGCTGTGTATAAGAAAACTTCTTCATTTAAACTTCCATATTATTATACTGGTTTTTAAAACTGTGAAAAATGGAAAATAATCAGCAGTTGCAAATGATCAGGGTTTTGTTGTTTATTTTGTTTTAAATTGTTAAACTTTGGCACAGTGAATGCTTGATACTCTATGAGGAAATGTTGTGCCCAGTCCAGCTTGTATTCCCAAACAGAAAAGTTTCCTTTATTACTTATTGTCAGAGTGATTCAGTAGTTTGGCAATGGTTGCAGAGTTTTTCATTTTAACTACTGTTTGATTTTCCATGCAAGAATGTCTGGTGTTTCCAGCACCTGTAAGGCATATAAATACCCATATTCTGTAAAAGTGCCATGTAACATAATCCAAACTTGTTAAATAGCATCAAAAGCAAAACTAACAATTGACATGTATAGAAACCAAAACTATTTCAAGACCTTCATTCATTAAGCAGGTCATTTTTTTGGCAGGTGAGTCTCCTGGTACAGTTAAAGGCACAAACCTTTTTACAGGACCAAGGAGATGGGTATCAGGGTGGGAATAAGCAAGCTGGCACTAAGTTAGCTGGGGACTTCTTAAATTTGCATTCCCACACAGAGAAGTTTGTATTAACCTGTAGCCTGAGGTAAACAAAGTTAACTTATTCTCCTAAGACAACACAAACTATCTGCAGGGGTGAAAAGTAAGGTCTGTCTTTCCAGATAACCATGATGCCTCTCCAGGTTACCTCTCTAGTCATTCCAGATTGCTGCATTCTTGCATGCATAAAATATATGGTAAGCCTGACAATCACATGGATGCATGGCCAGGCACACTTGACTTTACAGCTCTTTTTGCACATGATCTCTTCATAGTGCAAGCTATAAATTGCCCTTCAATATTGGCATATTGCTAATAATGTCACAGACTAAAGACTGGCTCCAAAATGAAACAGCACATTTTATTGAAGTTTCTAAGCCAGCTGCCAAAAATATGCAAAAAAATAGGCATCTATTAACATGTGAAAGTTGATTCATGCATGATGATAAATTATAATGACGGTTTTATATATTTACATAGAAATATTGAAGACTCAAGATGAACAACAGAAGCAGAAGAATAGTTTTTCTACATTCAGCTTCCTTAAATGGTATAGTTAACTTTGGAAGAGCCAAAACTTAGCTAAAATCAAAGTATGTGACTGCACTCCACATGGACTGGCTGCAAGCATGAAAAGAATATGTCATGTTACTAAAATGTGATGGGCGGTGTCCAAGACAGCATTGTGCAGTTAATGTTAGATTCATCACTTTATGTAAGCCACATTTATAAACAGTACTAGAAAATTAAAGAATACTTAGTTTGCCTTACAAGTGTACACAAGATCAGCTTTAAAAGGAGACTGCAATGCAGAGCGCTGGCCACATATGGCAGCATATGCTTCCTTGCACAAAGTAATAGAAATATAGTCATTTTCAATAAAGAAATCAAGAGAGCATTTTATATCACTGATGTCATGTTAAATATAAAACAGCATCCAATTTGTATTCATTTGCATTTTCTACCATAGTAAAAGACAGTATTCTGAACCACAATGTGCTGGATATATTCCTATCTTATGTGTCAGAACTTCATCTCCACTACTCATACAAGTTATATTTGTATTTTAAGGCAAAATACAATTTTAGGGTTTAGTACTGCTATCAGCAGCTAACATCTAAAGTTCAGAATCTGGTAGTCAAGAGATCTGAAAAGGTGACTTCTGGGTATTCTATTTTAGAATGCAATTATACTCATAATCAAAATACTACATCTGTATCTTGAGATATTAAACACTTTCATTACAAGAACAGCATGTCAATGTAAGCAATATTTATAACATATTGATGCTGTATGTTGTACAAAATATATGGGTAATCCCTTATAAGATAAGATGGTTACATCTTTTCCAGCTACTACCACTCCACAATGTCAGCTTCTTCATGTAATACAGCTATGGCAAACTCTATACACATAAAAATGTGTTCCTACCTCCAGGATCAACTAAAAAGATTAAGTAATAATTTAAAAAAAGCATTGTTGCTAAACATCAGGAAAGGGAACATTGCTGCAAAACCAGGATCAGCTGAAATTGCTGATTCAACTTCACTGTTGCAAAGAGAAGTGAAAATAAACCAGTGCATGTACATAACAACTCTTAGGCCATGCTCTCTTCCATTAAAAAGCCAAGAAATGTTGGGTTTTTTCTTTTAAAGAGTGATTTAATAGCAATTTGCTCAAGTAAATGAATCCAAACCAAGCTATTACAAAACACAGGGGAGTGTTTGCTTAGGAAGCTCGTGTTTCTAAATATAGGCAAGAGATTGCAAATACATGCAATTGGAGATTTCAAAAAAGTTTAAAATCATCCTTCAGATTCTTGTGTGGGAATGTGATTGCTTTTGAAACTGTAATTTCATTCCTTGGGAGAAGTGATAGGGAGCATCTTTATCATCATTCATCTATGCTACTGGAACTGGAACTCAAGCAAAGCCAATGCAGCAGGTAACACAAGCCTTATCTTGTTTGCTAAGAGAGCACCAAAGTTTGAACTTTTGGCATAGTATCTTTTTCTCCCTTAAGAAAGGAACAGAAGCCAAGTAACTGATATGCAACTTTTGCAAACAGCATCACCTTACATGTATATTTAATTAATAAATAAAGAAAATTTTCAGGCTATTTCTCCACAGCAAGACTCGACTGTTAACATAGAAAGGAGCTTATTGAAGAAACAGACGAAGTACATGTGCATGGCATTGGGTAGATATAACGTATTTCAAATTTAAAGGCAAACTGTTACATTAATTATGAAACTTGCTTCAGGTAAAGTCAATTAGCCACACATTTCTGAAGCATACTTAAACAGGCAGCATATGGATGGTAAACAAAGAAGAACCCAGTTTCTAACTGTTGTGATGTGCATGTCAGTACAAACTATGTAACAGGACTTTGTTTTAAGCTCACAACTTCAATCCTTATCACAGAATATTGCAAATATTTTATCTGTTTTAAATAAGATATGCTTTATTTCTCATGCACAAGGAAGATAAATTAACTATATTGACTAATAAAATCTGATCTACATTTTACATTCTTAAACTATTTTCCCCAGCCAGATAGTTGCCTATTGAAGGCAAGAGGTAAGATTTACATGTAACTACACAACAAAGTCCTAATTAGAAAGGCTTAGCAACATGCTGATCACTACAGGCTATTCATTTACTCTGCCACTGGCTAAGATTTTACACTTCTATTCACATCACACTTTTTAATGAATAACAGCTAAAGAAATCATAAGTAAGTGTGACTTCATAGCAGGAATAACCTGAAATCGTCCTCTCTGTATTTCCAATGGCCTGATGTCAACTATTATTAAACTACAGGTTTTATAAAGTCCTCCACTAGACGTCTAGAGTTAAGCCAGAAGTTCTGGCTGTAATACAGGCAGTGATGAAAAACATATGAGTGGTAACAAGTCATCTTAATATCATTCTTCAGTACTAAGATGGGCTAATCTGAAGCAGCACTTTACTCTGGTATCACTCACAGTGCCAGGAAGATCAAGGAGTTTGGAAGTGGGGTTTTTCTTTATATTTACTTTTCATTTCACAGAACTCAGCTTAACTTAATTTTTCTCTCTTTTGTTTTTTGTTGTTGTTTTATTTTATTTTTTAATAATAAATAACTGGACATAAAGATCTCAGGTGGATTATCACAGTGCTTCTGGAAGAACTACCAAACCTGCAAGGTATGTCCAGTTTAAATACCTATTCTATATAAACAAAAAATTAAGCAACAGGTTGTCAGTCACTATCTGCAGATTAATAATGTCAGGTAATTTAGAGTTAGAAGTACCACTTTATTTATGGAGCATTTGAAAATCAACTTTGCAGCTGAAATAATTCTGTATTTACTACATCTGAGCTGCAAAGCAAAGAAAGGGTACAGTGAATTATTTAACTATGAAAGACTTGTCAGAAATAAGTAACAACTGACAATAAAACTTTTTCCTCAGTTATTACAGTCTATGACAATCTATACTACAATTGTTCTTACAGTTTCAATTCAGTGTTAACTTTCTGTAATTTGGTATTTAAAATGCTTCGTTTTTTAAGTAGCTATCAACAAAGTAATTAAAAATGACACATGGAAGAGTGAACTATAAACAAGCTACACCCTTAAAATGCTCATAGATCATATTCAGTAATACACAAGAGACAAGCAGTTTTCCAAAAAGTGAATACTCTCTAAACATAACTTACTTTGTAAACATGCTATTAATTATCATATCACATAACTTCAATATTGGACTATTTCTCAAGACAGAATAATTTCTTCAGTAATCTTACTAACCCAAAAATTTCCTCCTGTTTTTCTTTAGCAATTTAAGTAAATCAATAGAGTAGACAAAGAGTTAAATATAAACTCCTTTTATTTCTGGAATGGGACAATGACTAATAGAACCAGAACTATTTTTAAATACAGCTTTCAAAACAGCAATGGTCTTGCCTTTCTTTGGACAAAATCTGTGCATGGGGCAATGGTTTGTGTTATTAATGAACACAGAGATTTTTCACTGCCTCTGTAAAGACCCCCACTGTGTCATTTAAACACTTCCTTTTCAGAAACAATGCCCCAGGAAATTCGCCCCTGCACATCGGTAACAGAAGTGATTTCTAAATATAGAGGGGTTTTAAGTCTTAAAACCTTACCTATTAACTCCTTCAGTGTCATAACTGGTAAGAAAACAAAGACCACATGCTGCAGGACTGGCATGCTACTGCCAAGGAATCTGGACTTACTCTGTTTTGTTGGGGTGTTTTTATGTACACATCCCATAGTAACAACATAACTTCTATGCTCACAGAAAGTGTTTTTCTTCCCATAATTAGTGTTGAGAATTTTCACATCACAAAACTATTGCACATTTATCCTAAATTAATACATAAAAAGTCCGTGTTGCACATGCTGTTCGGCAATACGAGCTTTGATAAAGACCACCACATCAGTGAGGATGAGTATGTCCCAAACAATCAGCACAGTGAATTCAGGATTCACCAAATTCTGAATTTGTATCTCCTGAAGTTACACACTTCAGGAAAGAGTCAGCCTTACAGCATCTCTACATATGACGTGTACTCTCCACATTCGGCTACCTTACTTTGCAGTGGCTAGTCTTCCAGTGAAAAGGTGCTGTTCAGTATCTCTTTCTACTGAAGGAGAAGTAGGGTTGTTACAAAGAAAGGATAATGAAGAAGTATATAAGCCTTCCTTGAATTTCCTACACTTTCTCAAACTCATCTTCAATGTTCCGGTCTCTAAAAATGAGAACGGACAAGGCCAGATTCTGCCCAAGCAATAGTCATCTCTTCAGGGTGTTATTCAACAGAACACCTGAGCCTAGCAGCTTGCATATGCCAAGAATGGCTGTCCCACCTCTTCTCCTTCCCTCTCTGTTTAGTGTTTCGTCCCCCTAAACCAGGCTGTTCCACCCATTCCTCTGTGCTGGCTCTGATACTCAAGATTGATTCAGTTTATTCACCCAGAAAGAATGCGTTGAGCTTTTTTTCTTGCTCACATTAGCTTTATGCTGGTTTAGTGAGTTCAATCAGCTCAGTGAACAGCCTGAGTGGAAGAGCTGGTATGAGAGAAATGCAATATATGCCTAGGTGCAGAACCAGCCTCAAGTGGCAGCAGTGGACCATTAGTACAACTGTATTCATGAACTATACTTTCTGAAACAATTATTTCATACCATTCTCATGATACAATAATTAAAGTATTTCCAGAAAGATCACTAGGATCTTGGACTTTAGGCTTTCATTTTCTTTTAATTCTCTTACTCTTGAAGTGTAAGCATGCAGAAAGCCTGTATGAGTTCTTTGAGATGAGCTGTAAAGTCAAAGCATTCCCACAGAGACATATCAACATCTATTTACTGGGAAATTCAAAAACTCAGCCAGTAAAAAAAAACCCAAAAACTTTAAAACCTCCAAAAAATCCACTTCTTTGGAATCCATTCTTTGGCCAACGCAAATGTGGAGTCAAACTTGATTACCACCCCTAAGTACTAAGCCAATCAGCAATAAGGCTTTCCTATATGACAAAATGGGAAGATGACGCAAGGGCTTTTTCTCTTTTCCAAGAAAACATATACATATATATATTATATATATATAACATATATATTTCATTTTATTTATTTCACAAATCAGGTTTCCTTCTGTAAAGGGACTTACTTTCAAGATGTTTATCTCACAGGACTAGAATGTCATCAATGACGCATTTCAACATTACTTTTCTAGAACCATTTGTGAACAACGCATGTTTTTCAAGAGTTCAAATTGGCCACTACTCCAATCACAGCCTCAACATTTCCACAGTTTGAAATCATAATTAGTTTTTTAAAAATCTGAAAGGAAATATGCAATCATTTGCTACAGTTGCAAGCATGGATACAGATTTTTATATTGTGTCATATGACAACTTTCTAGCACCAGATCTGGAAAAGCATTTCAGGAATGTACATGAAAGATTATCTTTTAGATGCGGTAACACTATACATCCAGTGCCTGTCACAAAAAGAAGTTAACTTACTGTTAATAATACGCTGTATACCTGCAAGATACCAAGTATACTAATGCTTCTGTTGTCAGACACATCTGGGGGGAAGGAGCCCCTGCATTCTTTTTTGAGAGTGTAATCTATACACTTATCTTTTTACACACCCTGAACCACACCTGATTACATTAGCAGCACTGCATTCACACACAGCATTTTAGTGCTGCTAAGAACCATATACAAGAAACATCAAAATGACCTTGTACAGAAAAAAACAATACAAACAAAACCTCAGAATTTTGAGTAAGCCAACACCCTTGTACAAACCAGAGCATTCCTTTTCCTGTGACTGAGACCAGTGACAAAATGCCTAAAGACATTTTTCAGCTATAAACAGATCAGCAAACATTTAATTAGGTGATCAAACAAGAACTGACATCCATTTAGTATTTCCCTAAGGAGGTCTATGATAGTCTAAATCAAAACATTTTTATAAACAGGATATACATAATAAAATTTACAGCAGCCCCTGTTGGTTTGTACAGCAAACTGTAGGATCCAAACGACATCCGGAATTGGGCTTCAGAGGGGAACAATGCAGAGCTGAACACTGAATTTACAGTCTTTTCTCACAGACTAGCAAAACATCCTGTGGTAATTCTGTCTTCCCTTGTGTCCAATTTTATTTGGTCAATAAAGTAATCTTTAGAATAACATCAGAGCATGCAGAAAATATCTGAGGGTTTTGAATGATTGGGGGTTGGACTATATGACCTTTGAAGGTCTGTTCCAACCCATAGTGTTCTATGATTCATCACCATTACTCAGGTAATACACTCTACTGCAGTTAAAGACTGGACTCCTGGTTTTCCCAGTCAGGTGTGGCTAGAAGAAATCTGGTGAAATTAGAACTCAGAAGCAGAATTAAATTGAATGAACAGCTGTAATGAGGCAGGGTGAGTCCTATTTTTCTAAATACAAATCTACTTTTTAAGTACTTTGTGACTTGTGCATTCTCAGAAATTTCAGGAAAAAGACATGGGGTTTTCTACTTCGAAAGTGCCCTAGCTGGTCCAGCATCTTTCTGTCTTCCAGACTGAAGTACCTCCCATTATACGAGAAAGATACTTGCAAGTTATGGATAATCTAGAAAGCTGATGGGGTTTATGGCAGTAAATTCAAGCATGACACATATTCATCGCCTATCAGCTGGCCTAGCCTGTCATGTACAGGCCCCATGACGAAAAAGCTATGTCAGAAGAAAATCCCACTTTTACTGAAAAAGTACACACACAAATGTATCGGCTTCCAGTCCTTACCTAGGTGCAATTTAAGTTATTTATTTCAAATAACACAGATTCATAAGCCCTTGTCAGAGAAAAAAGCCCTTGTCAAATAGAAGTCAGTGCAAACCTGCTTCCATACAAAGGTGACCTATCAACAGCAGTAATAAATGGAAGACTAGAAAATGGGAAAGGCGTTGTGAGGAACGAAAAATCTGTTTTTCCAGATTAATCATAGAATCAACCAGATTGGAAAAGACCTCTAAGATCAATCAAGTCCAACTATTACCCCAGGACTGCCAAGTCCACAACTAAACCATGTCACTGAGGGCCTCATCTACACTGTTTTTTAACACTTTGAGGGACAGTGAATAGAATCACAGACTGGTTTAGGTTGGAACGGACCTTAAAGCTCATTCAGTTCCAACCCTTTCCACAAGACACCTTCCACGAGGCCAGG
Organism: Nestor notabilis; assembly: GCF_000696875.1. NCBI lineage: Eukaryota > Metazoa > Chordata > Aves > Psittaciformes > Psittacidae > Nestor > Nestor notabilis. The sequence goes on from NW_009923178.1 coordinate 18,089, forward strand.
TTGCTCCAAGCCCTGTCCAATGTGGCCTTGGATAATTCCAGGGATGGCTTCTAATGGCAGAATAAAAGTTTATTTCGAAGTGTTCAGGGAATAAGACAACACGTGTTTAGGTAGTATCCTGATGAGAGCATTTTCTGCATTGCTAATCAAGTATCTCTCAGTTTTCTAGATGCAAGCAATGCACATATGTCCACATATCACATTAAAAATATTTCTTCATCAAGAATGAATAAATAACATCCAATCCCAAGTTCTGGTAAAATTTACTACAAAAATTACACCTGCAAGCTATGAAGCAAATGATGATACTAAAAAATGTTGCTATGACATTAATGTCTAATGAATTTCATTAAATAATATTTTATTATTATAGAATTTATAATAATGATTTATATTTTAAAGACTATTTTTTATAATCATCATCCTTCATATACGGATTAAACCTTAATATTCATAGCAGACCATTTCTCAGGACCAGAGACTGTATCAGTGAATGAAGTAAATAGTTCAATACCTTTTATTTGCTGTTTCACATTCACCGATTCTTGTGTTTGAGTGTTTTGTTTGTTTACTTTCCTCTCCAAGATTGGCTATCCTGATTAAGAAGAGATGAAAGAATACACACTCCTCCTCTTCTTGGCTTTGTGCTCGGCCAAACCTCTCATTGGTCCTTCATATTTTACACTAAAAAATATGATGCTCCAAGATATGGAAGAAGATGATGATGATGACAATTCTCTATTCCCAACCACTGAACCAATTATGCCACTGATTCCTTTTGATTTATTCCCAGTATGCCCCTTTGGATGTCAGTGCTATGTGAGAGTTGTCCACTGCTCTGACCTAGGTAAGAATGAAGTTGTGTGTCTGTTCTCCACTGGACTCTCCTTTGGAGGATTTGCTTTTTAAAAGGTGAATCCTATAGCTCCATAAATCACCCATATTCTAATTTTCCTGCAACAGTCATTTTCCAAAGGAACTTACATTTCTCCAATTCGGCTTGCAAACCAGACCTAACTTGTGTCCAGCAACTAACCTGTGTCCAGCACTTCTTACAACATAAATGTTTTCCCAGTTCATGGGAAAAAACATCACAGGTAACAACATTTTAACTGAAGGCAAATCTGCTGCTGTCACTGCTGCAGATATATACTAGTCCCTAAATACAAACTCATTATTAATTGTGCCAATTTGAACTAGTGTTCATTGAATTTTCCCCATGATTCAAAGTGATCAAAAGCCTATGCTCCTGTCACTTGCACAATGACAATGACATTCACTCTCATCACAGCTCTGCCACCAGCTTAAACTCAAACCTAGACTCCTCTTATCTTAGAAACATTGATTGAATATATAAATTGCTTGTTTGGGGTTTTGTTTTTCAAGGGGGTTTTAATGTGTCATTATTAAGGAATGAAAATAAACTTTTCTGACAACAATAAACAGTGATTATTGCATCTGGTCTACAGATTGCAAACTGCTTTACTTAAGTTCACACATAGAAAGAAAACCCCTATTAATAGACTTCATCTTTAAGTAACTGTAACCTATTAATTAAAACACAACTGTTGATAAACTGGACCAGAATGTAGCATCTGATGCATCAGCATTTCCACTGCAAAGAAAGTTTCTATCCCTTGCTAGTCTCCTGCTGATTCAGGATCTCCGATGGCATAAACCAAAGTGGTTTCGTAACTCAACAGTGAACTGGACTGAGGGATTTATTCAACTGGTAGTTAATTACTAACTGCTGGTTGCTACCAAGAACACATTTTGCAGCTGTGACCTGCAGCCCTGCCAGTACCATGGGATAGGGCAGTGCAGGGGTGGAAAGGAGCAGTCAAGCACTGAGTAGAAATCCCTTAAAGCCACTGCAATAGCCCTGCTCCTCAACAGAGAACCACAGCCCCAGATTCTCCAAAGGCTGCTTTCTCCAGGGACTTTATAATACAGCAGTATCCCTGTAGAACAACCTGTACTCTGAGCTTACATATTTCATGGATGTAAAGAACCTGCAACGAGCACCCCTCTTCAAGCTTTTCATGGTCAGGGGCAGCACCAGTTCCTCCTGAAACTATCCACACATTTTTATCATACATTCTCACATTATTAGTTCTTCTCACTATCCAATATTCCCTTCTATCTTTTGCTTTATGATTGTATTTTGTTTCCCATCACAATCATTAACAATCTTACTGTGCTTTGGTGTTTAGCAGTTAATTTCTTTGGACTTATATACAGGCACATAATATTTCTGTTTCTGTCACATACTTCACCAGGTTTGACATCAATACCTCGCAACATTCCACCAGATACACGTATGATTGACCTTCAAAACAACAAAATTAAAGAGGTCAAGGAAAATGATCTCCAAGGACTCACATCGCTCTATGTAAGCTTGCCATTTTCCAAGTTTAAAATCCTATTTAGCAATCTGAAATATTCTGATACTTTTAAAATACAAATGTTTTTCTTCTCCAGTAATATCCATAAAAATACAGTCTAGTGCCTGCATATTTGACTGCTCCCACCTAGTAAGAAGCATATTTCTTTGAGGTGTAAGAATTATGCCACTTCCTACAACATCCAGGAAACGTACCAAAAAGATACTCAAAATTTCTTCACTCCTTAGCATGTAGAGACAGGCTTTAGAATAAGTATAACTGATAACTGATAAATCTAAACATTTACAGTACACTATAATCCCTTTTTATCATGAAAGAAAATCAGAGAATCTCAGTCTTGGAAAGGAAGATTAAATCTGTTCTGGAATACTTATCTCCATAGGATGTCACTCTAAATCCAGTACCAACAAATACTGACAATTTAAAAACTTCTTTTGTAAGAATGACAAATCTGTTCCACAAGTTACAGCAAATTAATGACATTCTCTACCTCGTTAGGAAGACATGAAACATATTACTCTAAAACCAACTCCTGTTCAGTTAGATTTGGTTTCTGAGCAAGAACTGAAAATTTACCAGATCTAAGTTTCATAATCAGCTTGTTAATCATTATGGGCTAAGCTGGGGCAGAAAAAATAGGAACTGTATAAATTCATAGTTTGCAACAAAGTTTCCATTCCCCTCAAGTGTTTCTTGTCTGGGTACAAATGGTCTTACCAGCAAGTTAGGGGTAAACACACTAACTGGTTTATATTCAGTATAAAAGATCTTATAGAAACTAACCTCCAGTCACTGAGAAAGACACTGGACTATATTAGCAATCACTACATTATACAGTACAGTCACCACTTAATTATGTGATGACTGCAAACTTTAAGCTGTTTTTATTTTTCTCATCAGCTAATTTGTGGCAAGACCTAACAAGATTCTTACTGAAATCAAAGTTTACTTTGTACATCTTCTCTGAGTACTAGTTTATTTAGAAAAGGCACAGATGTCAACTTGGATCAGGAGGGAGAATTTCCTGTTTATTTCCTTAAGCTATCCTCATCTTTCCGGGGGTGGGTGGGTGGGATGAGGGGTGTAGGGGGTGGAAAATAATTCTGTTCTGCTTTACTTACGTCCCCCCTCCCTCCCAATTTCAGAAAGCAGAGACTCACCGACAGCTCAAACAAGTAAAAGAGGAACAAGATTTATTAGGCTAGGTATGAAAATGCAGAGATGTGATTTGATGCAAAATAATATCAGATAACTCATATTTTGTTGTCTGCCGTAACTCATTACAAGTCCTCTGATAAAACACAGCAACCAAGAACAAAAAACTGTCCCCAAAAAAGGACTAGTGTACTGTATAGAAGAAACCTAAATCCAGAAATTGAAAAATTATGGCAAATAACATATAAATTCATGTGCGTATAAGTCATATACAGACATTAACTTTTAGGAAATTCAGATTAAAACCCTGTTATTTTGCAGCATTACGCTGAAATAAAAGATGGAATTCTGAGTTTTGAGAATTTGTGTGCATTAAGGAACATAAACAAAAAGAGAATATAATCCCGACACAATCCTACAAAATATACGATGACAAACATTGTTTTGACAGTTCTTCTCATTACCCATTGGCACCTTGTCAGCTCTGACTAGTTTTTCTCTACCTTCCTTTTCACTGCCTCCTGGTTGATGCTCCAGCTTCCAGGATTTTATTTCAACACACACACACAAAATCAATTGAAATGCCCAAAGTATATACAAAGTGCTAAAGTTTGGTATGATGGAAAAATATTTAAAATACTTCATTTTAAAATTATATGATCAAATTCATGACTTAAAATTCATAGTCAATGTTCCTGCATAAAGAAATTTTCTTTGTATTTCTCTTCCCATCTCTCATAGGCACTGGCTTTGAACAACAATAAAATAATCAAGATTCATCCAAAAGCCTTTCAACCAACAAAGAAGCTACGACGACTGTATTTGTCTCATAACCAGCTAACTGAGATTCCAACAAATCTACCGAATACTTTAGCAGAGCTCAGAATCCATGCTAATAAGGTTAAGAAAATCCACAAGGATGCATTTAAAGGAATGAAGTCTCTACATGTTTTAGGTAAGTCCAATTAAGTAGAAAAGAAAATGTCTTTATCAAAACTGCAACATACTATATATAGTTTTCATTCAACCATTTCCCCAGTGTGCAACTTTCTCTTTAAAAGACCTCCATGCTGAGGAAGTGATCTTCCATGATTTAATTACTATGTGAAGTTGCTACATAGGTCAAGTTTCTGGTAACCCAGCCAATCATGTTAGACAGCTGTTCTGCACTGAAAGCTGTGACTTCCACCCCTCAGAATAGGTAATCCAAGCTAAATATTAATTAATGCTTAGAACATCAGAAGTCATAAATAAAATGAAATTGGATGTTTATAACATAGTCAAACATACACAGAAATCCTATGTCATAAATACCTCTTTTTTTTTTTTCCCCCTTGGACAGAAATGAGTGCAAATCCTCTTAACAACGATGGAATAGAGCCAGGGGCTTTTGAAGGAGTAAATATCTATCATATAAGAATTGCAGAAGCAAAATTAACTTCAATTCCTAAAGGTATGCTTTGTTTTACCTTTTCTATTTTACCTATACCAGTACACTCCTAAACAAAATGCTTCAACATCTATACGATTATTAAAATGTCCATAAATTCTGTACTGTATTTTTTATTACTATCAAATCACCTCCTACCTTATTTTTCTTTTTCTACTTGGAATCCAATTCTACATCCCAAAAGTGTGCACACATGAGCAGGCACATGCATACAAACACAGGCAGTGCACACACACTCGCTTTCCAGCCTTCTCCCTGTCAGGAGGTCCACTCCTCTAACAGAATCTTTCAGAGACTTTTCAGGAAAAGCAATGTGAAATAAATCATAGATGTCATTTCACATCTTCCACATCAGCCTCTCAAAAATCCTTACAAAGAAAGGATAAAACCCCTGATATTTGATCATAAGAGATCGTCAGAGATACAGAATTCCCACTTTCTTTATGCATTTAAAATTTCTAACTTGAATTTTGAATGTTTCAAGAGAGACTGTAGCTCAAATATGCTCTGCAATATGACCGCCATAACGCAAAACCCAATACAGCATTTTATACATTTTTTGATGAGGTCTTGCTAAGTAAAATTTAACTGCTAATTTCAACTGCTCAAAAATACTAGGTATGAGAAAAAGGGAGGAAACAAAGATAGGGCTTTGAGCAACCTGGTCTAGTGGAAGGTGTCCTAGCTCACGGCAGAGGGTTGGAACTGGATGAGCTTTAAGGTCCCTTCCAATCCAAACCAGCCTGTGATTTGTGTAATATCATTCATCACCTTACAAGGAAACTAAATACTGGCCCCTGAGATAATGATTTTGGGATCATTCAGATAAAGAACTTGTTTCTTATTAAATTTAATCTCTTCTTATAGACATTTACATATAATACAAAAGCATCCTGTAGGAGAGGACACTTAAAAAAAAAAAAAAAAAAAAACAACCAAAAAAAAAACAAAAAAAAAAAAAAAAAAAAGATCCAAAGAGTGCATTTTAAGCAACACTTATGGAGTATTTTCAATAGGGGAACCCAAACCAAACAACTCACATTAATTGTTCAGATAATTTTAAGGTCAGAAACTACCTGTCTGCTTATGGTAACACAACCCAGCATACACAAAAAGACTTTCTTCTAGTATCATCATAATACCATCTCCTGTCCCTTAGCATCAAAAAACCCCACCAAAAATAAAAGCATTCCGATTTTGTCTTTCTAAGCAGCACCCAGTGGAATTGCAAACTGGAATGTAAAGTGGAAAAAAGCCCAACAAACAAACACCAAAGCATAGCCACAGGCACAAAAACAGACTGTAAAGCACACCAGTGTTGTAAGGCTACAACAAATAACAATGGCAATGGGAGCAGTACTCTCCTCAGCCATATTAGCAACACAATCATGGTTTCTCTTGCTTGGTGTCAGGGTGCCATCTAGACAGATGCTGGTAAAACTGAACATAAGATCAGAAAACACAAATTCAAACTCGTGAATGTCTTTCTCTGCCTTCACTAAAAGGATGTTGTAAAAAACAGTCTCCTCCTCCCAGTCCACTCACTGACAGTTCTGAATTGGGACAATTTGGTACCACATGAGAAAACACTCTGCATACTGGCACAGGAAAGAACATATGGAATATTTATCTTTCCTTAGAGAATTCCAAAAGCTTTCCTCCCAGATCACATCTTTGGAACTTAGAATAGCACAGTTGTTACACTGCGTGTAAGAAAACACATATCCAAAAACTGGTTCCACAGGAGTAGTATTTGAACTACCAACAGTTAGATAATTGCACATAACATACAATTTACATCTTAACAGGTTAACCAAAAGTATATGAAAGCTGTTATAAAGCAAGCTAGCAAAATTATATCAAATTTTGGAACCCTGAAATCTTAACTTTAGCATGTATTTTCACATCTTAATTTTCTTTCAAGGTTACTGTTTTAAATCAAATTATGTTGATTATTTTTATTTTTTAAAGTAACATAATTGTATCTAATACCTATTTCTTTCATACAGACACCACCACACCACACTCCCAACCTCCCACCCAGTTCTTCACCCAATACTAAACACAAAGGAAAGAAGTTGTTTGGAACATAATAAACATGCCAACAAAATTAAGTTGCCTTACTTTTCTCATACTGCATTTGTTTTTCACCAGGATTGCCCTCCAGTCTACTAGAACTTCATTTAGATGACAATAAGATCACAGCAATCGAAGTTGAAGATTTTAACCGCTATAAAGATCTTCAAAGGTAAAACTCCTGGGCAGAATGCTTTTCTTTGATAAAAGGTCAGACTAGACTTGCCAGGACTTCTTATTTGCTAGTTGTCAATGGGAGAACAGAGAATTTAGAAATTTAACTGTTTTACTAAGAACTACTGTAAATAACACCAAACTTTAAAAAACAAAAAAAAAGCCAACCCCCCCCCCCAAACATTAGCCTTGTTACTTACTAAACCTCTACAGTTCTTAGTAGAAAGCGTATGTTAAGAACAGCATCTCATTACAAAATGTAATTATCATAAATTCTTACTTCATGGCTCCTGGGTGTTGTGTAATATGTGTAATATAACATCTTTCAAATAAGCATCGCCTGTATTTCCTCATACTCAGAATATATGAATATTTGTGGTCATATTATTTATCAACAGTAATTTGTGGTTTTCTCTAGGCTGCTCCCCTACCAGGCCCAGGCATTTTAACTCCTTGGTTACTCACCTCATAAATCACCCCCCAAAATGATATATACAGCAATGCCAACAAACTTCTCTTTTGGGAACACAATGCCTTTCTTGCAACTAAATTTATAGGATTTAGGATTCATAACAGGTTTTTAATTCTAGAGAAAGCCTAAGCGTACTGGAAGTAAACACTCCATACATTCTGAGGAATGTATCATTGATGTAGGACAAAAAAAAGGAAGTCTGTTCTCTAAAGCTCAGTTACCTACTCTGAAAATATGGCTAAGCAGCAGTGAATTTTGGATTTGGTAATAAACTACTACAAAAGAGGAACTACTGAGCTACTTTTAGATACAGCCTTTATTTTCTGAAGAAATTAAGAAAGAAAGGAGAAACAGGGGATGGCGGTCAAGTGGAAACAGCAATTCCAAACTGACCTGCGTGTCCACCTTCTGAATCATCTTTCCAGCAGCACAGGCTGAAGTGTCATAGCAAAAAAAAAAAAAAGAAAAAAAAAAAGAAAAAAATCCAACTAAGGCCTAAATTAAAAAAATGTGGAAATAGGAAAGAACGTAGTCACATAGTCCTGCTTATTTTTAAAATACAAAGTTTTTGACTAAGCTATAACTGTTTCTTTATAAGACTTGCTCTTCTTTGGCTGTTTATTAGAACAACACTTTTTGTTACTGTGAGATTACACTACACACAATTTCTTTTACAAGCAGATTGGTTGATGTTTATAATTTTAACTCTTGCCACTAAAAGCAGAAAAACTGCATGCAAAACCAGACAATTGCTCTCATCAGGCTAGCTGCTGTCCTTTAAGTGGAGATTGAATTAAGAAGATAAAAGTTTGTTAGATCAATGGTGGGGTTTTTTTTTCTATCGGGGTAAGATTTCATCAACTTTCCCCAATTCTTTTTGTCCCCAGTGTCTACTCCTACATATTTCAAACTTAAAAAAAAAAAAAAAAAAAAAAAAAAAAGTATGCTTATGCTCTTCAGTGCTGTTGTGAATCTCAATTAGTCTTTAATTAAATGTTTCTTATACCATTTCTAGGCTTGGCCTTGGGAATAATAAAATCAAAGATGTGGAAAATGGAAGTTTTGCAAACATACCAAGTATACGTGAAATCCATCTTGAAAAAAATAAGCTCAAGAAAGTTCCTCCTGGATTACCCGAACTGAAATATCTACAGGTTATATACTAAACTCAATAGAAAGCTCTGGTAGTAATGAGTTGTTTTACTTCTACACCACCATGCTGGTTAGGGCATAACTAAAAAGCATAATTGTCACATACATTTTGTCGTGGCTCTCACACTAGGAAAATCTGAAATATTATTTCATGTACTTCAAGAGATAAACAAGATCAAACAGCAGGAACACTTCATAGAAAAAAGAAAACAATGTGCTACACCCAGAAAATGTTTCCAGGAAGTTTGCTACAGGTTTATTACAGTTTCCACATTAGCAAGCCAGAGTGGAAATTTTTCCATTCCCCTGCTGAAAAATCTTAAATACAAAGTAAATTATTTTTGAGGCTGAAATGATAAGATTTTGAAATTTGTATTTGGAACTAGAAAAATTCTGCAATAAAACACTTTCAAAAGACATTTATTTCCTGGATTCTGAAATAGCAATTAAAACCACATATAAGATGACATATACCTCAGGATACTAAGCATAACCAAGCCTGGGGAAAGAAGAAATGCATAGATAACCAAGCCTGGGGAAAGAAGAAATGCATAGATAACACAGCACATTACAAGCTATTTGGTAAATGCTTTTACCTCTAAATTCCATTTCTTTCCACTTCTCATTTCACTTCCACGTAAAGGAAAATCTTTTGAGATATATAAAACTGGCACAGGGTGCCCAGAGAAGCGGTGGCTGCCTCATCCTTGGCATTATTCAAGGCCAGGTTGGATGGGGCTTGAAGCAACCTGGTCTAGTAGAAGGTGTCCATGCCTATGGCAGAGGGCTGGAACTAGATGAGCTCTAAGGTCCTTTCAACCCTGAGATTCTATGATAAAAACCAACCAAGCAAATGAAAAAAAAAAAAAAAAAAAACCCGCAACAAACCACACACCAAAAAAAAAAAACAAAAAAAAAAAACCTAACAACCCCCCCCCCCAAAAAACCCCAAACCCAAAAACAAAACCACAAACCAAACAAAAAAAATAAACCCAAAAAACAAACGCAAAACCAAACATTACTTTACAGTGCAATGTAAAATAGGATACACAAACAAAAGAATTCTTTTGTCAATGCACATTATTTTACTTGACAAATTCTAAAATCTATCACAAGCCCCTCTTTTTAGCTAATTTAAGCTATGTCAGCATTAGACTGATCTGTTCCTATAACCACACCAACAAATCTTCCAATATCAACTTTTCTAGAGTCTACTTTTAAAAAATTATTAAATCACTGAAGATTTACATTTTGGTAGAATATAATACTTATTATGAGAGAATATGATTTTTACTATAAGAGAATATAAACTACATTTTAGGAGAATTTTCCATAATAGAGTCCAATTATTCTGACAACACACTGATAAAATATCGTATAACTTGTTTTGTGGGAGAGACTGTGGCAGGAGGGAAACATTTATAAATATTTAACACAAATTTTTAATTCCCGTGACTATTAAGGCCTGTATCCAACTAATCTCATAGCAAACCTCAGTTATCTATATATATGTCAATGAATGCTTAGGTATTTTTCCTATTTACATGCTAATTATTTTATTTTACTGTTTCTTATTACTGCAGGTAGTCTTCCTCCATTCTAATCATATTGCAAAACTGGGAGTGAATGATTTCTGTCCCACAGGACGAAGAAAGAAGAAAGCATTATACAGTGGCATAAGCCTCTTCAATAATCCTGTAAAGTACTGGGAGGTTCAGCCTTCAACTTTCCGTTGCATTATAGCCAGAAACAGTGTGCAACTTGGGAATTTCCTCAAGTGATAGCGAAGTTGGTCATTTCATAAAGCAACTTGTCCAAATCAGTTCTATAATACTTGAAATTTGCAGAAAAATGCCAATTTTACACTATTTTAACCGTTTACAATGTATTTACTATTTCAGAGATAATGAATTAGATGCAAGATGTTAGTAGGATCCATGTTCAATCTACATTTGAATAATTTAAACAAAAGCCTTTATATCTTATGGCAGGACTCTTGGAACTGGAAACTGTATTTGATGTTTCCTATTATAGATGTTAAATTCTTTACTTAAATCACATAGTTTTGATATATTCTTTCTTTTAAATAGATTCTAAAAATCAAGTGGAAGTGACTTTTTCCACGGTAAGGAACTTTCCTCTGCCAAAAAGCATTGCAACATAAGTTGCAAAAAGAAATTACCAGACCTCAAGGACAACTTCTTGTGCCATTTTTGATAATCAGCAAAGATGCAATAAAAAGGTACGATATTGTGAAGTCTTTTGTCCCTAATGAAAACATGCTGAGTGAGATAAAGGTAGGCTTCACATCAAGAAATAATACACAAAAACACCTTTGAGTTTCTGGTGTTTCTTCTTGCAAGTTTTAAGAGGGAAATGCTCTTCAGTGTTTTGCTATCAATGCAATTTGATGCATTCTGAACATTGAAAAAGAAGGATTCAAGATTTATCATATGCTTTAAGCTTAATAGGAATGATTATTAAACTCCCTTCAGTCTGGCACAAGCATTTTCTTTTATCTATTAACAATTGTAATCATGTTTTTCCTTTGATTTTTTTCCTCTTATAATTGACATCACACGGGTTAAGAATCCCTCGTTAACATAAGTAACCTAAAATTGCTGAACACAGGCAGGTAGCTGGAACTCAACTGCCCTGACTTCTAACATAGGTCAGCACATAGAATTCTCAATACTGACAGTACTGTATAAAAGAGGTATTTCAAATACCTATTTAGTGTATATTTGCTATTGGGATTCAAAATAAATTAAATAAACTTAAATACTTGCATTTGTATACTTGATTACATGATAAATCATGTCAAAACATTTAGAGCATTTAGAGGTTATAACCAAGGACACATCTGACTCTTCTGTAGATATTTTCTCTATTCTTCCTTCTTCCAAATCTACATACCTTGACCATTTATCACTGCTGTTCTTCACCAAGTTCAAAATTCAATGTTTCATCTGAAGCTGCTATAGGAGATGACACAGACCAGTAGACGAAAATACTACATGGAAATCAAGTAATTCCCAGTCTCTCAGCCTTTCTACCACCTCCCTATGTATACTAAACAATAAGTATCAAGTTTAAGATCTCTTTTTTTTTTTACATCAACTTAGTCTTTTTGTATATAAAATTTTGTTAGCACCACTATGGTTTTGAGACCCAAAAATCACAGGGGGAGAGGAGGGAGAGTGGGTCAAGGGGGGGAGGTTTTCCTGAAGAATGGTTATTGCAATCAGAAATTCTGTAAGGCACTTCAAAGCAGAATAAAAAGAAAACAAACCCCAAATCAAATCTGCAGATCACCAAGCATCTTTCTATTCCTGGCTTCTGAAGATGTTTCTAAGGAGTGCATTTCTTAGCAAATAAAATGGAGAAAGCAGTGATCAGAACTGAAAACCGTAGTTAATGAGTATTCTTCATAGAATCATAGAATAGTTAGGGATGGA
>NW_009923179.1:0-16963 GCF_000696875.1 Nestor notabilis
GGAAAGTTTCCGTAGCCTCCCCTCAGCCGCAAGGCGCCGAGGTTTGGGGTCCTTCCTTCCTCCCACAGACGCAGCCGGATCAGGACGCGGTTTAGCTCCACACTGGGGGTGGGGTCTCTGCCTCCCTACCATGCCCCTAAATTTCCCAAGGCAGCCCAGGCAGAAGCAGGCCGGGTGAGGAGAGGGCGAGAAGCAGCTTTCACAGTGAGTGAAAGCCCAGAAAAAGGCCAAGGCTACAAACACACAGGCGCCCAGCACCCCTTCCCAGTGGGGCTGATGGCCCCAGCTCCCTCAGACCCCCGCACACCACCCACAGTGCATCGGGTCAGGGAATGGGCCACGGGTGCAGACATCTGGTACATGTGTCATCTGAGACTTTCAAAGACCTTTAATTATTCCATTAATGTACACCCATAAATCTTCCAGAGCAGGATTTCATTAGGCAAACATCAATATATGGTACACAGAGATGTAAACAGAGGCACCAAGGGCTAGATAGGTAGAAAATTATATGCCGAAGCCCTAACAAAAGCTAAAACAGAGTTCTTGAGTCTTGTTTTCCAGGGCTTTTCTAGGGAAGTTATTCCTTATTATTGTTAAAAAATTAAAATATAAAAGTAGATTACCAGTGGAAGCAAGCTCTAGTAACTAGTTGCAAGCCCCAGTGAACACCACTGTAAGAAGTTTCTCCTATGAGCCCTTAGTGGCTTACAGTTGGACTAATGAAGGAAATCAAAAAGGTCACAAGCATCTGCACGACCAGTGTTTTATAGCCATATCATTTACATATTTAAAAAAACAAAAAGCAGATTTTTTTTTTTAACTCCTAGGCAAATTAGGAATCATAAAATGGCACCCTGGGCAGAAGAGACAAAATACAGGTCCATCCAGCTAGGGCAGAAAAAGACCAAGGAGAACAGACTTCCTGGCTTACATTTGGGTGACAATATGTGTACTGTACAGGCAGTGGGATTTATAACTTGTTTTATCTGTCACAAGGTGCTTGGAAGAGGCGATCAAGGATGCTTAAGCAGACAGATGAGGAAGAACTTCAAAGGGAAGTATGAGATTCAAAGCAGGTCTTAAACATAGGTGCAGAGAAGGCAGAATGAAGGAGAGGAGACAAAGGGTGCAGTGAGGTCTTCCTAGACAAAGTGGAAAGGCGGGAAGAGAAACAGAGAGCTTCAGCATAAAATCTTTAGGGATCTCTCAATGGGAAAATATCTCCTTGTGAAGAACTGTTTTACATGCTGTTTTCCAGTGAGGAAACAAAAATCACATCCCAGCAATCGGGTATCTTCCAGTTGAATTTTGAGGACTGAAGGTGAAGAAACTCTCTTAACAGCTTTTCCTCTGATAAAAGAATAAAAAAAATTAAAATAAATAAAAAGCGGGGATTAGTTAATGGCTGAGCCCAGGAAAGATTCTTCATGATTCTTCTATCAGACAGACTTGTTTACAGTTCAAGCAAAATACCATTCCTGAGAAACTGGTACAAGTGGAAGAACAGTTTTACTCTTTAATGGCAGAGCAATCTGGAAATCCTGTAGAGATTCCAAAGACTGCACCTGTCTATGAAACGTGATGCATTTTTAAAGTCAAGCCAGTGTGACTAACAGGGGTCCAACCCAGAACACTTTGCCGAAAGCTGAGAAGTGCATGAATATATTTAGTTTGTTCCTATTTTCAAATCAACCAAAACCTTGATTTATTCTCTGGATCAACGTATGTGACTTTGGAATATGCAATCTCATTTTTAGTAACTGTTCCAATAGCTACAAAAGCAAGGGCAGATGCTCCCATCTGCTCTGTGGCACTGGGTGGAGCAGAACAAGCCAGTGCCCCAGAAGTGTGTTGGCAGATGCTGTATCTCTGCAACACTTAGTAGGGTCTCTGGGAAAGGCAGCCCCCACACACATACACACCTCACATGGTGCTGTACCAAACTGACATAAGTGAACACTTATTTAGACACCACTCAGTTCAAGCAATGGCCATTTTGAGGTGAGAGGACCAATGGAGAGAAAGGACAGAGCTGGGAAGCAGCTGTTCTATACAGCATGGTGCCTTCTGCAGTATGCGATTTTTCAGCTGGAAATCTGTATGGTTGTTTCTGCTTAGGAAAATGGGAGATCAGCCCTTCACCTTCAGTCCCACTGGAGAAACCACTACTGGCAGCAAGAGAGGTTCTGTGCTGGAGCAGGCATGAAGGGAACAGGAAGATAAATGCAGGGGAGAGCTCTGCATGTCTGGAAGGTAAGTCACATACATTTTTGAAGTGATCATTAATTTCTTATTCCCATCCCAAGAAACAGATTTAACCTTCTAGCCAGTAAGTTACCTACATAATCTGAATGCATATCTGAATACCATAAGAACTTTAAACTGGGCATCCAGATGATCAAGTTCACAAAGCCTAGGCGTAAGGCTGATGGCTTCAGGCTCACTCAGGTTTTCCTGTGTGTGGAAGCTTGAATGTAACAGGGTTGCACATATCAGTTCTACCTTTCAGAATGAGGGTGGTTTGTCAGGATTAGCCTCAGGGGTATTTCTAATACCTTCCCTTTACTTGTGGTGATTAAACAGGATTGAAGATATCTTCCAATCCCTTCAAACTCCTACTTCATTTCCTGGGGATTTATATAGAAGGGAAAATGCTGTAAGGCAGCTAGTAGCTAATATATCTCACAAGGACAACGTAAAGTCACTTTATTAATACAAGTTTAGCCTTCGCCAGCATGTAATTGTAGCTCTGTGTTACTGTGTGGGTCTTGCCACATTAACACTCAACCAGAACCACCCCACTGAAATTTATGAAGAATAATGGAAACTAATTCTATGGTTTACTGTCCAAAAGTCAAGGGAGAAGACTTCCACACTTAATGTAATCATCTCTGCTTCAGTGAGACAGAGGAAATGAAGGTGCCCTAAACATGACAAACAGAAAATGATATGTACAAAAATAGGGGAAAGAGCTGCATAATAAAGCTGTCTTTTGTAACTGTCCAAGGGAGACTGAAAAGGCTGAAAATGAATTGCAGCAAGGACGACTTTGAAGAGAAATTTTCAGCTTGCTTAGCTCCCAAATTCACACCCTTATGCACAATTTTCAGACAAAAAGCAAAACACAGATGCCCAGGTGTTCTGAGACAGATGACAAGACCTTTATGCTTTTCTTTTGGGGTTTGTTACTCATTCACTCTATGATTGTAGATTAAAGTTTCATAACTGGAGGAGTTACATTAATGAGATAAATGTAATTATATATATGAAAAATCTATGCTATTTCATTGGCAAATACATAAAAGGGAGTGCCACTTTAGACCTCAAACTATTAAAATGGCTTGATTTTCAAAGGTGCTGGGCAGCGGAAGACTTCCTGAAATCATGCAAAGTGAGGGACATCTTATCTCAAAAAACAATGTCCAACAGTTTCTTGAAGTGCTTACACCTAAACTTCAATTTCCATTTTCCTTTTCTTTCTTTTGACTATAAACATTTGTTTCATCTTCTTTGAACAGTCTATACTAATCTCTAAGAGAAATCTTGTAAAGACTCTGGTAAAAGAAGGTGTGGTTCCAAAGGTAATCTGTGTTTTTTATCTTGAATCAAAGATCAGTCTGGAGTAACAGAAAGGTTGAAATATTAAGGTGTTAAAATTTCAAGGAAAATTATATACTACTAATGTGGAAAATTAAAAAGCTTATTTGAATTATTTTAATCCATTCTGAGATTATTTGTAATGTCAAAGCGGATTTTATCAAGACTTAAATTAACATCTTGAGTAAGCTTACAGGGAACCTCAGGTAGTCAATGAACGTTGTTATAAAGATGCTCTACAAATATAATGGAACACACAGGACATGCTATAAGAAGATATTCCTGCATTTAGTGGTTACTCTTTTAACAGTGTGGGGATATTTTCTTCTTTCTTTAGGTGTGAAGGGGCCTTTACTGAGTACTAGAAAAAGAATAAATGAAGGCATTAAAATAAAGAAAACACAAGTGTTCTAATACTAGGATCCTGGGGCACCCTGTGGTGATTTGGCTTTTTCACCTTACTTCAGTGATCTAGCAACTGCTCTTATTTCCATGTTAGTATTAAGGTTCAAAGATGACACATTCACACATGATATATGTGTCTCCTCTTTAGACTTGTGCAACCCATAATATTAAACAACAATGTCCTTAGGTCAGCTGTGTCACAAAATTACATTTCGTTATAAAAATGTAGACACAGTTAGGAAAAACAAAAACAAACAAACAAAAACTCTTCTCAGGGGCCTGATTTGTCTCCTGCGTAATCAGAAATCACAAGTCACTGATTTCAAGTATTCAAAACTGGTATCCAGAAACAAACCTCAAAGATTAGTATTTTGCCAGCAATGCAAATAGACACTTCATGGAATTTTGGAAAACTTCTAGCTTTGACACAGTTTCCATCACAACCACAGGTAGCACCTGTTATACTAGTCATAGCTTTATGAGTAGTCCCAGACAGCACTAATGATAATTAATAAAAACATCAGAATAAGACCCCAGATTTTTAGTATTATATTTTAACATGTTTAGATTTAGTGATGTGGTTGAATACATTCTCATCTCACAGATCTCTACAAGCACTGCTTGACATCATGAGTGTTCAAGCATGGGGCGTGATCTTGTGAGGTGTTGGTGATTTACCTATCTGATTCTCACAAAGGACCCCATTTGTTACAAACAAAACTCAAATCAAGGCCAGATTTGATCTCACTCAAAATAAATCTTCTTTTGCATCCTGGTTTTAAATCACATATCTTAAAACTAAAGCCAGTAGCTAAACTTTTTTCCCTTCACTAATGATTAACAATTTGAGCTGCTCATCAGTGAGTACCATATGGAGTAAAGATGTTCCAAAACTATACAAGAGCTCAAGGATAAAAGAGTTTGTCTCCTGTCTGCATTTCTTGTCAGACAGCCAAAATATATTTAGCATTAAATACATACTTAAATCATGCAGCTGTAAATCTCAATAAATGTTACTATCCCCCAATATGAGTTTGACATGACTTCCAGGTGGGTAGTGTGAGGACTGAGTTACGACTATTCCCAATGCTTGAAATATCTTAATAGTCTCCTGGAATAAAGCAGCACTATTACTTAAAGTATCTAAAAATCCAGTTGCCACCATAAGAAAGGGAGGAAGGCACAGTGATTATGCAATCACTTTTAAAGACCACTACTTTTAAAGGTGTATGTATAGCACAACATGTAGTACTCAAAGACAAGGCATAAAATACCTACCCAAGTTTAAAATACTATACTACATTCTTTACCCTTTTCCCACTTTCTCAAAGATTTTTAGTTGTCAAAAGTTTTATTTCCATATCTGAGACTCCTAGGTCTACTGGATGTAACGCGAGTTGTGATTATCCTTGAAGTGTATCTGACATTGCTATTAATGCTTTAAACTTGCTACCAGCAAATTTTTGCAGTTTCATCCTTTTAACAGAACATAGAAAAGCTTTGAAAATTCAACGTATTGATCTCCAAACACGTGTGGTGATTACTTAACCAAAAGGATGTTTTTTCAGTTCCTCTACAAGTTGGCTCAGTAACAGTACAATATTAATAATGCTTCAGCTTATACTTTTTCAACCTGTTCTCCATCTCTCCCATCTGTTGACAGACTAAAACTGTGTTTACAGAATCACTCATCTTCTAACCTTTTTTTTAATTCATCCAAGACAAGTCATAGCCTATTTTTTATTTTTTTTTCATAAGGAGACTACAAAACCCCAAAATTAGAGGCTTAGCTCGATTTTCAGAGCTGTTGGTATAACTGTGAAGTAGCTCCATTGATTTGAAAAGTGTTATTTTGTTTTCATTTTTTAACAAATAAGAATATTATTCTTGTTACTATTCCAATTAAATAAATGCCTTTAGTTGCGTTCACTCTTTTTCTCACCAAACTACAACTTGCGACAACCCTAGGGTCTGTTACAACATTAGTAGGTAAGTGTACATAAAAACCCTGCAATGTTCGATGGGGAAATCAGATCACAGCCAGGTGTGATCTGCATTGGATGCCCAAATGGGAGAGCAAGAAAGAAATAATTATGTGCTGCATCTACTGACTATTTCTGGATAATCTACCAGCTTCATTGCCATATCACCTTCCCATCCACCAAGACTACAAGACCCTAGGCTAATGGCTGTCTACAGAAGTCACTATAAATGTGCTGTTTCACACACTGATTTCTTTCTGTGGTCAGAAACAGGGAAATGTAGAAGTCCGTCCTCCTCAAGACCCTGAACTCTCTCTCCATATGCAGCATGCAGAAGGTGGGAGATTGGCATAAAGAAATTAAGTCTTCACAAACAGCTCTCAGAGCTGTAAGTTAAGCCACTGTTTTCACTGCCATTCAATAGACATGGCGGAGTAAACACTAGTTTAAAAATTGTTCAAGGGTCTCAAGATTTGGCCCCAAATCAACGTGTATATAAATGACTTCATTTACAACTATGCTTTTATGCCAAATTTAATGTCAACAGCCTAACGGTGTGTTGGATTTCATTTATAGGATTTATTAATTTTTATTTAATGGACAATTTCACAAGGCAATTTAGATGATTACAACTGTGAAATGTTTGGAATGAGGACCAGATCTTGCCAGACTCACTTGCCTGTAGTGCCACTTATATCTAAAGTAATTGAAAACAATTGTACATTAAAAGCACCAAAACAAACAAGTTTGAAAACACTCAGCCTACACGAGAAAAGGAAGCATAAAAGATACTTCAGTCAATTCTGAGCCACACGTTGTCTCCATACAGATAGGTAGAACTGAACTTACTGGAGTAGACTGACAGGGAGAAGCACGGTATGCTGATGTGAGGACTGCACCTTTGGGTAAGAATTGCCAACATGTTGTTTTGGCTACAACAGATTGTCCCTATAACAAACCCCCCTTAATTATAGTAAAAACATAATGAGGTCAAAGCTAAATGTCCTAAAATCTCACCTTGTCACTTCAACAAATTTGAAAACTAAAGCAAGGGAACATTTCTTTCGTTATGTATCAGAGTGAACCAAAGAGTGGATTATTTACCTAAAAGGTTATCTGCTGAGTAATGTATCTTTTTATTTTTATATTTTTGGTAGTAGAACATTGCTTTCTCCTTCTGATTTTGGGATCATACTACAGAGCTTCCCATTTATAATTAGATATTATTTGTTTAGATATTTTGTGCTTAGGGGCCTAGAATGTTCCCAGCACCAGTGCCCCAAAACAATTACCAGCATCATGTTCAGTTTACTTCCAACTCCCCTTCACCTAGCAATAATTATAGTTCTTTTGTGTATTTCAGAAAACAGAGATTGTTTGCCATAAAATTAACTTGACGTGATACAAAAGGAAATGCAAAGCATTTTATAAGGGGAGGGAAGGGGGGAGGAGAAGAGAGCATGCTGCAATTGTGAACAGACGCTTAAATGAGAATGGGTAAGACTTGTGCTTTCAGCTGGGGGAAGCTTCATTACAAATTAAGTTTTGTTTCCTTTGCTTGCTGCAGCACAATGACAGCTTTGACAGACATATGGGTTGTTTAGAATTGTAAAGCTTTTTAGTTTAAAGTGCTTCAGGAATATATCTAGCTGCAGTATATGACGTAGGCACTTTTTATTTAGCTGTATTCTGCTAAATGTAGTTTCTAATTGGAACACCTTTCAGTCCACACATGGGAAAATCTGTTTTGGTCTACTTTTGCGTTGCTGAGCTGCTCATGCAGCAGGTCCTACTAAGGCCATGCATTTTATACTGCACATTACCATGCATTTCATCAACACCTGTATTATTGTTGTGTATTTCTATGGGAACTGTAAGATACTTGAGGCTGTCCTGTCTCTGAGCAGACAACCACCACCACAAGGTCTTTATGTCATTTAAACACTCCTCCAAAAAGAAAGAACAAATAAGGTCATGCCAAGCTGTTTGTTTTCAGGTTTTGTGTCTTATTGCAAGTGTTCCAGTTTCAGATCTGTTATAGTGCTGCAAGGTTTTCCCTGAAAATGTCATACTGTGTCATTATGGGCCTGGTGTGCATTGTAGCTGTTACCCATGTTACATCTTTTGCTTAGTTTAAAAACGTGTTGGTTTGGAAGTTTGGGGTTTTTTAATGTCAGAACTGTATGCTTTGAGACAGAGCTTGATTCCCTAGTAAAGCAATTTGCTTGAGTGGAATTCTACTAGATGATAACCAGCATGGCTGACATTAGGCTGTGGCTGATTATGGGATCTACAAACCAAGTGGTGCTCTTTCTGGCTCATGCCTTAGTCACTGCCAGTAAAGATGTTGCAGAATGCAGAAACAACCACATGCTGCAGATAAGAGATGGGAAAATACTAGGTCTATAAATCACTAAATACTGTTAACTAAACCAGAATAGAACTTGGGTTTTCTTTGCCCAAGCCTTACTGGTTCTAGGATATAAAAGACACACAAAAAATGAAGCATTCCTCATACCCAACCACACATCCAGAGAAAATGTCCAGGAAGACAGGAGGCCGTATTTCCCACAGACTTGGTCACTGCTTCCTTCTATTCTGAGATGCATAATCTAACAGACTAAGAATAAAACCTTTCCTTCAGTGTGGGGGGACAGCTCTGCCCCCATTTTATGTCCATCCTCCGTATCGTCCTCCTGTCATCTACTCTGTAACTGCACCCTTGAACCTACCATTTGTTACAGCTGTAATAACACTTGCTACAGTAGCAGACCATCCTAATTAATGATTCCTTACTACTATGTTGAGTGGAAGGTCTCATAAGATATCCTGGCACTGTTAACACCTTCCCCATTAATAGCTCTGATTTAAGCGTCCATATACGTCATTTAAAGGCTGAATCAGAAGTTTATCCTCAAGCTACTATGGTGGTGTTTCAGGTATTTTGCTGTTCCCTGGAAAAAAACCTTTGAGAGCTGGTGCTACCCTATATAGGGTGAAGCTGCCTTATGTAGACCTCTGCATCAAAGACTTGATTATCAGTGAATTAACACTACCTCTGGAAGGAGGCCAGGGGGGTAGGGGGGAAGCTGGGGAAGGTACAAAAGGCTCATATATAAAAACAGTGACCCAGTAGATACAGGACAGATTAAAAAAGAACTGTGAGAATGAAACAAAAGTTACACTTTCTGACTTTTCTTTGAAAATTTAAAAATATCTTCTGCATGAACAAGAGTCTCCTGGGTACCAGCTTCAGAAGTAACTTAAAGAAAATTCTCATGTCATTTGTGGTTGATGTAATGTAAGAATCCTTTTTTACAGTATTCCAGTGAGCTACAGGATAGAAAACTGGACTCCCACTCACAGGCAGACTTTTTTTTTTCCCTTTGCACACTTGTCAAAGAATATGTCTTTTCCTTTTAGAATAATGAGAGCCTATTCACAGAATTTCTGTGAGCGCAGCCTCCATTTCCCCATCCATGGAACAAGGGCAGTGTTTCGAAAGGCTTATTAAAGTAGTTAAAAACATAAAGTTCAAATAAACATATGCAAATCCTGGCTATTTATAAGAATTATGTGGGGTCACACCTCAGTAGGTGTTTTTCTAGCATATTTTTTCCCATTACTGAAACTGTGTAGGTTGGCCTTGTAATTCTGGGTTTGTAGTTGAGCCTGCATTCAAAGGCAGAAGACCAGATGATCCTGACAATCTTCTGCAGTGCCTCTGAAATCAATTGTTCCCAGGACTGGGCTGCAGAATTTTCATTTTAATTTTGTTTTTAAACAATTTACAATAAAATACCTGATGAGTACTTTTGCCAGGGCATGGTTCACATTTTTCTCCCCATCTCACAATCTTAAGAAACTTGTATATACATTGAAGCTTTGATAACTAACTGAGAAAGACAGCCCGCTGTTCTTAGCCAAAAATTGCAGAATGTCAGAAATAGAACAGGAAGAACATGTGGCTGCTTCTGTCACTCCCAACAAAATCTCTAACATTTTGTTTTATTTAATGGCTCCACTTTTCCTAAGACAATTCAAACCCCTACAGGGGACCTACATTAGTCTGCTGACATTTTTCTGCTAGTATAATTATTATGTCCTTCTACAGTCTGCTTTTCATCTGTGCAGAATTTCTCTCCTGCACAGAAGAGTTTAGTTAAAGACCTCAAGGTGGAAAACTGGAGAAGCCAGAATGGTTCTTCAGCATAAGGAAAGGTGGAGGGCAACTTATTTGGTTGCATGTGCTGGGATGTGTGGCAGCTGATGGCATCAAATAGCAGATGAACACAATGCAACGGAGAAGAATCTTCCTACACTGAAAGAAAAAAAAAAAAAAATTTAAAAAAATCAGAGGTGAGGTAAGAGGCACATTTGCCTTTCCTCTACATTCCATCAGGCAGAATATGATGTAGGTGTCAGCCATTTAAACCAAAACATGAATGCGAGTGTTTCTAACACAGCATGTACTGCAGTATTTACCTCTATCACTCCATTAATCTCAAAATTGTAACTGTTTGATTTGATTACACCATGTGAAGGCCTACTCTACTGCTCTGTATTCAAAATAAGTTGTTTGGTTTTTTGGGTTTTTTTAAAGAAAGAAACAGACCTCAGTGGAGTCGACTGGTAAATGCTTAGAGGTTAAGCTTTGGGGTTTTTAAGGACAAACATATCTGGACTCAGCTGCACGTTTAGGCCAAGGTTAAAGCTTGCCCCTTGAACACGTGTCTTTTGTTGCTAAGCAGGTGCAGATCTGAAGTCAGACTAGAGCACTTGGGATGTAAAGAAAGTAAATCCACCTCCTCAGATTTAAAGACAATATTGCCTTGGTAACAGGTAACAAATGTGAAGTACACGGTTAATTAAGGCTTCCAGTTATAACAGCGACAAAACAGAAATGAAAATGAGAAGCACTGTAGCAAAATATAGACAAGACTTTAATATTCACGTCAGTATACACCTTTAAACAACTGACAAGACAACTGTGTAGGTCAGATGGAAAGAATGAACAGAGGTCTGGAAAACTTAGTGGACTGAAGTACTCTCAACAGAGTGAGAAAGGATTCAGAGAGCTCATGCCCTGTTCACTGGTGAGTGAGAGGAAGAGTAATAGGATGAGAAGATGAAGTTATCTGAAACTGTTTTAAAGGAAGAATGGAAGTCACACCTACAGTTTTTAAACTGTCCACTGCCATTATGTGCAAGGGTTAGACAAAGCCGAAGCAGACGTAGATACCAGTGCTGACTGTGCTTCATTCATCCTTCCTCATCAAGAGTGACCTCACCTGCCCCTCTTGGGGGAAAAAGTACAAGATGTGAGCACAAGGCCAAGTGTTACGGAGTTGGAAGAACTGAAACAAGGTCCTTTTATTACAATAAAAAACCACTTTGATAGCAAGAAGTGGAATATGCAAACAAACACATAAATAACAGCAGATGAAATGGACCCAGTTTACATAGTGGAGCAAACAACTCACTCAAATTAAACGTGAAGAGGCTAGTGTGCTTTTCCATAAATACTAAAATCTGGACAAGACTGCAATAAAGGACTTTGAAAATCTAAAAGTATATATAACTTCTAGAAGGGGGGAAAAAAAAAAAAAGAGGAATCTCTCTCTACTGGTCACATTGCTTGGAATATTAGAATCCCATCATATTCATAGCAGACATTTCTAACTCACACTTACCTTAATTATAAAATAAGTAACTTTTCAAAGTTCCATGTGATTAAATGGGAAGCTTTGAAAGAGAAAATATTTCCTTTTATGATACACAATGTCTGTCCCAAACTACAAGATATGGATTGATTTTTTTTTATTACAGAAGCATCAAATTCTATTTATTTGACATATAATTTACAACAAATATGAATGCATTCCTGTGTAGAGGACTAATATTAGGCATGTGTACCAGACCACTCAAATGCCTATTTGTGTAGCAGGAAGCTGAATCTCATGCCACAGCAGTACCAGCTGGCAGACTTAGACCAGTGATGACAAGCCGAAGAAAATGATACACTTCATTCTGTGTTTAGGCAAGTTTGCAAGTTCAGAGTGAGCAGTGCCATGCAATTCTAAGACTTAAAGGATTTTCATCTATGTAAAGGGTATAAAGCACAAGCAGCAGCACAGTCACTTAACACACACCCAAATTAAGAGGTTTAACCCAGTTTGAGGAAAAACTACTAAAAAAAAGTCAAAGCAGAGAATGCTCACAGCATCTAGAATCAAGCTGCTTCTGTGCTAGAAAACTGAATTAGGTGCCTAAATTCTTGCAGATTTTGACTTGGTGCTTTTGTTACTCTCTAAAAGGGAAGATAGTAAGTACTTGCCAGAATCACAGAAATCTGAAGAGGATGAATTGGTTTTTGCAAAGATCTCAGATAGCATGTGGTAGTAAGCATTACGCATAGTTCTGGGGTTAAGCTAAATTTGACCCAGTAACCTACAGTTAAAAGACAGGATCAATCTATCTAGTTACAAATCTTTTAAGACAGCCAACTGGTTTCGGATGTTTTCAGAGTCACAGTGATAAAATATCAGCCATGTTCTCTTACTCTGAACTATTCATATAAGTCAACAGCAGAGCTTTTCAGTAGATACAGAAATCTAGTTATTGATCACTTGTAATGCTTAATTCAATTCTGAGAGGCAATGACCTACATTTCATGGATACATTTCATTAAAAAACTATTTATTCATTTTGCATTTTGTAAATGCTTTAGCAAAGAGGTATCAATGCAAGCTCGCAGGGTAGTACGATGAATTGGAAGATGTTACCAGTCTCCAGCAAAATGTGAGCAAAATGGCATTAGTACGGTATGCTTTCCTAATGTAATTGATAGAATCATGGGAAAATTGGGAAAGAACGGACCCAGAAAGGTCATCATGTACATCTTGTCCTAACGGAGGCTCAAATATAGTTATTTTGCATCTGGCAGTTGTTTGCCTAACTCAATCCTTAAAGATCTCTAATGACACTTTATAGCCACCTAGGAAAATCTATTCCAATGACACTTTATCTGCACCACTAGGAAGTTTGCAGCATTTTTGGTTTGGTTTTTTTAAGGTCTTGTCTGAATCTTTTTTGTTGCAGTTTATGCTTATTGCAATCTGTCCTACCACCTGGAGTACAGAAAACAGTTTACACCCTTCTTTTCCTACAAGATCCTTAAAATTTTCAGAAACAACGTATTCCCCCCATCAGCTTTCCTTTCCTCCATCCTCTAAACTACTTTTGGTTTGTGTAATTCAGTTGTATCTTGTCCATGAGGCTCTGATCACTCCTACTGCTGGTCTCCAACTTGCTTTAAGTGCAATGCCCAAAACTGAACATTATACATTCAGCTAAGCTTTTACCAGCACAAGTTACTTGTACTTGTAAGAGATTACTGTAAGCTGTGAACGTCAAAGCCTTGATTTCTCTGCTTCTTTTGTGCAACCATGTGATCTTGGTCACTCACTGGTTGGCTTTTAACCCAGTATAACTCCTACCTCTGTCTTTGAAGACAAATTGTCCCCCATTTTGAAGTGAACATTTGATAACAACTCAGAATGCATTACTACAGCTCGTCTTGCACTCCAGCAGCTGCAGCTCCAGCATCTGCCTACCCAGCTTGTGAGAATGCCATGAAAACAGGCTGGCCTCCACAAAGCTCTGACAGTATCTGACACCTACAGTTTCTTGCCTGTCCACAAAATATGCTGCTCTATTGTAAAAGGAAATTAGACTCATTCAATACAATGTATGCTTAGTAAACCCACACTAGCAGAGTTTTTTTCCTTGCTATGTTCAAGTTGCTTATGAGTATTTTAATTTTTCTTTTTTTGGGGGGCTGCATCATTTCTGAAGACAGACACTGGTTTTGGTGTTGGGTTTTTTTTGTCTGTTTTCTAGTACCTCATCCACCTCTTGCTAGTTTGTTGGACCTGAGGAATAATGGCTTAAACAGCACTACAGACTAATTGTTTGCTGTCCTTGATCTAAATTCAGCAGCCCTAGCTGACCCAGAAGGTTCTAATCTCTTGAATCTATTAGATTCTTTTTGCCTGTTTCCCTTCTTCCTTTTCCAGAGATTGCATCTGCCAGAGTTCACAAAGTAATGCTCTTTTTTTTTTTTTTTCTTTTTTCCCTGACCTTCCTGAGCATGATTTATCCCTTTTCTAACAATATTCCAGCATATCCCATCAAGGCTCTGTAACAGTAAGTAAAAATCTTGGCAAATATTACAAATTCTGCAGATAGATCTTGTGCAGGTAGCTAAATCAGATATTCAGGCACTAACACAGGACTTGCTAGATGAGATGTGGAATGGAAAGGGAGAAGCTGAGAGGAAAGGTTTGGAAATTGTGGAGTTTTTACTAAAGACTGTGAAAAGGAAATTAACATTGGAATGACACAAGCAGTGTTTCATGGAACAGGCCAGAAAAAGATTATCATCAAATATATGCTTGGACAGTGTTTGTTTTACAGTATGCCCAGAAAGGTGTGCAGGGCCCTGTGTCCATGTGCCAACATAAAAATAAATCTTTAAATGGAGACAAAAGAAAATCTGCATGAAGTTACATATACAACTGGGCACCACAGAACTAGAACTTTAGTGGATGTATTGTAACATACAGTTATGCCGTATGAACAGTTACTCAAACTTCTGCTTTTACTTCAATTTTCTGGGTGTTGCCTTCTTTCAAACTTGGGTACTAGAGATTTATGAAATCATTTATGATGAATCACTGTCTATTTAATAGTTCCAGTACAGCAAGATTGTTAATGATTAATAAATTTGCCTTAAAATTCTAGCCCACATCCACAAAAACAATATTTTATATATACACATATATTTATAAGCTTAGCTAGAAGCCAATAATGAATAGGGCCCTGGCCTACACTTCACAGGTACACACAGGATTAAGGTCCTTTTCCCTCCCCCCCAGCTTCTATATTTTATAGCTTTTCCTCTTTTAACAACATAGCTGCAAAGTGACTTGGGACTCTGTAGAAAAACACTATCAACATTCATGCTATTAAAAGCATTACAGGTTACTGTAAAATTTATTTACACTGCTATTATCTCTCTTTAAAAGCTTCATGTTTTCTGTCTTTAAAAGAATCATGTTTCCAAGTTCTGATGGACTGGAGCATCAAATATAGCAAGTTGTGATAGATCAAGCAGAAGGCTGTGGCAGGCATGGTTGAGGAAGCCAACCTTGTCTTCTCCTTTTTTCCTTGAAGCAAGAGAATAGCAAGTGGCAGTCCCTTCTCCATTGGAGAGAAGTGCCCATGGATCTGTGCAGGGACATGTTATCTTTGTCCCTTGTGTAACCTGTATTCCAAAATATTACAGCTCATAAAGTCATGTAACAATCTACTGCCATGTACATGTTCCAGTTTTGCTGCAATTGGGCTTCTAGAAAAATCAAGGAATTTTATGCTGAATATGTTACTGTCACCAAGATGGTTTAAAAGGGAAAAGGATTCCCCTTCACAAGAGTCACCAGCACAACAGGAACCAACGTTAGTTGCACCAACAGATGACTGCACATTACAAGGAGGTGCAAAAAAAATTATGCTTTTTCCTTTGGCTTTATAGAGAAGGAAATTAGATTAAAACTCTATTACTGAATATGGATGGTCTCACAGCAGCTGTAACGAAGGAAGATTTTGTGAAGAATAAGCTTACAAGATTGGGGGTCATCTCTGAACAAGTGTGTAGGGAGGTGAACTGCCTACCAGTTCATAATACACCGGCACATGCATATCAAAGAGGAAGTTAATTCCATAAATACATTTTAAAGGCACTAGATCTGAACACTTAATTTACTTGTATGCTCAGCCACAATTTATTTACAATCTTTATAAGGCCTTGGGAAAGCAGATCAGCATAAATTGTTCTTCAATCTATAATCACATCAAAAAGTAAACAAACATGTATTCTTAGCTTTACATACTTTTTACATTAGCTACCTCAGCAATTTGATGACCATGTATTTGTGGGCTACCAGGTGTTTTTCCTTAATTTTTTTGTTTTCAAGAAGAAAGAGTAATTTACAGGGACGTAACAGAAGAAAGTTTATAATTGAAGTACAAGCAAGGGGGATGGAGTTGTTAAAGTCAGTTTCAACTTGCTTGATATCTAGAATCAAAGAAATAAAACATAGTCTACACTCCGTGATTGTTTCTGTTACATTAGAAAAAGCTGTATTTTTCCATTTGGAAAGGTAATTGTTGATATGGTTGTTTGCAAGACTTGAAGTCTGTTCTCTGACAAGAGACCCAATGTTCCTTCCACTGAAGTCAATGACAAAACTGAAAAAAGCTGTTATTGTATCTATACAGTCTCTTTATTGATGGGACCAGAGATGAAAGAAACAGGAAAGAAACACCTTCTTTCCAATATTTGGAATGACAATATAAAATACTAAGCTTTATCCAATCATTTTCAATTGCTGGATTTCTAAGTTTGTCTTTATTCTCCGTGTGAAATGATCTTGCCTCTAATAAGACACTATGCCCAAGTGTTTTTGTTCCTGAAGGAAAGCATATATTACAACAACTAATCATTAACTGATTTGTATGCATTGTGTCCCATAATCAGAGCATGCAACTACATTTACATCTTTCAAAGGAAAGAAGGAAGCTGAAACCACGTTATAAAGGCTGTTTTCACTCTGCTAAGTTGCAGCAACATGTTTTCCTGGCCAGCAGAAGCAAAGGGAGCTAACTTCTTTTGGGGGATACCAGAGGAGCACATGGAATTACCTCTGTACTGATCCAGCCTTGTCTTTGTTTTGCCAGTTTGCCTACCTTTTTAATAATCCACAATTGGAGAGAAAAGTCTACAAATTTCTAAGTCCTACATACATTTCTCTGCAGCATATTCAGTTTATAGCTGTGCAAGGGGTTTCATATGCCAAAAATCTCACCTGTTGTTTTCAAATATTTCATTTAGTCTAATAGAAGTGTTTACTTTT
>NW_009923179.1:16994-23600 GCF_000696875.1 Nestor notabilis
ACACCTTGCCTGGGAAGAAATCTTGGAAGATGAGAGTCAGAACTTTGACTTGACATCCTTCCTTCAGCAGACAATTTATATTCAGGGAGTTCATGCATATGTAATACTATCGTTCCAATGCTAACCCAAAAGCAGAACAGGATTTTCCTTTTTCTCTTAAGTTTGATCCCATATCTCATCTTCAGGGGACAGGACTTTGTACAGAAATTCAAAATCTCCTTTCACTGACATGTTTTGTGAAGAAATGATTCCCAGAGTTCATTCCACAACCCCCTTAAAACCCAGCATCTTTCACAAATCAAGAAAGATGTTTCTTTGTATAAAAAGAATTGCTAATCCTGAAAGAAGGAAGATACGGTCTGAATGGTTGTCCTGAAATCATAAATTATATTTCAGTGGCTTCACATGAAAATTCCAGGTATCTCTCCAAGCATTACTCTTCTTGTAGGCATTGAAACTAGGAAGTCCCACTGAAACAAAACTTCTTTGACCCTCTGTTCTTGTTTTAAAATTCTTGTATACAAAAAGTTCAATATATGAAAAGGAGCACTGTGAGCTTCTCACAAAGGCATGGGCAATGAGGAAAAAATATAGTTCTGAATCAGGAATACCATCTCTATAGCCACTGCAATGTGCAGTAGGATTATAATATTTATAACCAGTTCCTATTTCTCAATTTTTTCCTCCCTGCTATCATATTTTCAGTCTGCTTTGAGAACACGTGTCTTGTTGGCCAGAGTTTTTAACAAGAAGGAAGATGGCAGAGAAAAGCAGTACTGCTTAAAGCATGGGAAGCTGCAGAAAAGGAAGTTACACAGAACCCTCCTTCAGCTAGTGGAGAAGAAATGTTCCTTCTACTGAAAAAATGACTGCATGAAATTCATGATATCCGATACATGGGACATCAATCTAAAAAGTCAAAATAGTTTCTTTTTACCTGAACAAGAACCTGTAGCTCAGCAAATATTTTTGGGTTACAACATGCCCACTAATTCTTCACTGCATGGCTTCTGGCCAACTGTTTGGTTCCATCTTTCCTGCTGGTCCATTCATAGCAAGAGTGAATGCCTCCATGCCAAAGCTCACATGAGATTTTTCACCTTCTGGGGACCCTTTCATGAGGATTCCTCAAAGTAATAGAATCCTTTTTCAGAACAGACTTTTAACAAGCTTTAGAACCTTTTTGGTGCTCAGTCTCATCTGCAACCATGACCGAAATGCTCCACCATCAATTACAAACCCAACAGTTCAGTAAGAAATTAAACACACTGTTAATTAATTACTGAAATACAAATACTGTCCTTTCAGCACACTAGAGAGAGAATATAAGTACAGAACATGCCATAAAGATAAATCACACAGCTGACTCGGTAACTTCGGTAAAAATACAGAAGGTGTTAGCATTCAGTTGATAAACTCCCTGGAATGAATTTTTAACGTGTTTAAGCTTATGACATCAAAGGCAAACTATCACAACTGCAAGTAAAGTAAATAGGGGGAACTGACAAAGCTTGTCTACAATTCATATTAATTCTATATAGTACAAAACCAGATTCATTACAGAATCTCAGAGAACAAACAGATATAGATGTCTGAAAGAAGACTCTTTCAGACATAGCAGATGCCTAAACTGACAAGCCATTGTGTAAAAATACAAAGCAAGAAGTCTGATACATATTGTATACAGAAATCCATTACAGTTGCATATATATTTCAGTGACAGACAAAATGAATGGAGAAAAGCACAAACCTACAATTCATGTCAGGTATTATTGAATTAGTCTGAAAATTCAAAGGGAAAAAAATGAAGTAAAAAAAGGAAGCCTCTTGTTTTGTCCACTCGCTATCACCACAGCCCATAAGGGACAACAAAAAGATCGACAGATGTCTCTGTTTTTATTCTAGACTTTAACACACTAGGTACTACTGATTTTTCTCAACAAATCAGACAAATTTATATACCCTGTGTCCCTACTGGTCAAATATGAACTTTTTTCCTTCATCAGACATCTACTCATATGGATCCTTTCTGTCCAAACTCAAGACAACAGATAAATTAAAAGGGATCACCTGTCTGGTCTTTGGAATTAAAAAACCAACCAACCAAAAACCACAAAACCAACACAAAACAAAACAAGGAAAAAACCCAAACCAAGCAAAACAAACAAACAAACAAAAAAACCAAACAAACAAAACCAAACAAACAAAAACAACACAAAACAAACAAACAAACAAAAAAAAAACCAAAAAAAAAAACCAAAAAAAAAAATCTAGTCCTGGATGTTTTTTTCAGGGAAAGCTTCTGCTGTTTTCAGTGTGACATGTGGCTTTTCCGCTGGTGTGTGTATCACTAGCCTGCAGCAGCCTGATCTGTTTATGGCTTGCTTGCAACTCTATGTACCAGTCTTGACAAGGGAGGACTGCCTATTTTGCCAGCAGGAACAGTCCCAAGAAATACAATACAATCCCAATCCCAAGAAACATTGTTCTTCAGAGACACACTTTTCCCTTCATTTTTGACTTCCATGGTTGGGAACAGGAATATGTTGCCTTGTATTAGAAGAATTAATTTCCTGCTTGGCACAGAATCAGTTACTCTGTCCAAAAGCAGTGGAGACAGAGTTAAGATTCCTCCCATGCCCTTAACTGAGAGTATAGCCAGCAGCTTATCTTGCTTTCTTACTTTGCTCCTGGACCTGAGGAAGTCAAAGGGAGTAAAAACACAAGTTCAAAGGAACCTGCAAGGGCATTTCTTTTTATTTACAAGTTTTCTGTATTGCAATCAAGGCCTTGAAAGAAAAAGAAGAGAAAGGTAGAAATGAAATCTGGTACCAGTCATTTGCAGGACACACTGTTATCAGGATACCTGTTTTACAGATGTGCTCGAGCAGAAGGGAGGGGAAAAAAGGCAACACACAATTTAAAAGTCAGTGCCTTTGGACTTTCTGAGCAGAATTCTTAATGCTTAAAATTAATCCTACATACATTAATAGCAAGTGAGAATCATGACTTAGTGTCCATTCCTTGTCTCAGAAATCATGGACAAGTGCATATAGCCTAAATTCCAGCTGTCTCTACCCTTACTGTCACCCATTCACTGGGTTCCCACAACAGCATACAGCTAGACAACAGTAAATACTAGTCTAAGCATCCAAAATGTAATTAGATTAGAAAAAAGTTTCTGCTGAAGTCAGGAACATCACCTGAATCTCCAGTCTTATGTTTCTGAACTGTATTTCAGTTTCACTTCACAGCCTGCCTGAGTCATACCAAATTCAGAATTTCTTCAAATGCAGACTAAGACTATATCCAAGTTGCTATGCAGAAGTCTGAAGTCTTGATTTAACCTAAAAAATGTTGCTGGTTAGTGGTTCAGAAAGCAATTAGACTAAAAACAGTCTCCCCCAAATCTCATCTGTTGTCACAGTAACAGTCTACACTTCTACCACCTATCAAGTGACATCGCACCACAGCCCCTCCTTCACTAACCCCATGAGGGGCTTTTCCTCCCCACTAGCTCAAGAACAGTCACCCACAGGTGAGTGGACTTGTCATAGCTTCATTTCCAATCCTTGCCTGTTGATGACTTCTACACTGTTACTGCTAGAAAGATACCACGAGAGTCTGAGCTGCTCAGCAATCACTCTGATGGAACTTACAGTGGGTATCTGCATTTTGTATGTACGAATTTACTAGCAAAGAGAGAGATTAAAAGGATTTCAAACATCCTCTCCTCCCCTCCTTGCCATTTTCACATCATAGCGTCAATGCTGTTCTCTACAGGATTTAGGGAATTTACTGGAGCGATGCATCCTGGTTTCAGCTGGGATAGAGTTAATTCTCTTCCTAGTAGCTGGCACAGTGCTGTGTTTTGGCTTTAGTCTGTGAATAATGTTGATAACACACCAGTGTTTTAGTTGTTGCTAAGTAGCACTTACCCTCATCAAGGACATTTCAGTCTCTCATGCTCTGCCAGTGAGGAGGGGTGCAAGAAGCCAGGAAGAAGCAGAGACAGGACACTTGACCCAGACTAGCCAAAAGGGTATCCCATACCACAGCATGGCATGCCCATTATATACACTGAGGGGAGTTACCTGGAAAGGCAGATCACTGCTTGGTTTGGGCTGTGTATCAGTCAACGGGTGGTGAGCAATTGTATTGTGCATTACTTGAGTTTATTGGTTTTTTTGTCTTTCCCCTTTTTCTTTTATATCCTCTCCCCTTGATTTTTCCCTCATCATTGTTATTATTAGTAGTAGTAGTATATTGTACTATAATTGATAAACTGTTCTTATCTCAACCCATGGGTTTTACATTCTTTCAATACTCCTCCCCATCCTGCCTGGGGAGGAGTGAGGGGAGGGTGAGCAAGCAGCTGTGTGGTACTGAGTTACCAGCTGGGTTTAAGCCAGCCTCCTCCTCCATTCAAATGGTTCCCAACTGGTCATTATTGACCTACAGCAAATGTAAGTAAATCAGTAGCACTACTGAACCAAAACAAAACTTAGACCATAGTGGCTAGGTTCTTTTATCACTTAGGAATTAAAGCTTTTAAAGGCCTGTTCACATGAAATTCACATGGATGCTTTTCTTGTGAAGCATCCTGCTACAGTAAGGATTTTCTACAAAAAGGATACTTGATGTTCAGAAAAGGGTAGTGGGGCTTAATGTTCTCACTGCAGCACAGGTCAAGCTCCAGAATAAAACAATGTCTTTTGCTCTATGAGTCATATACTCTTGATCAAATAAAGACAATTCCATTAATATTTCTTATGACAAAACTTTGAGATATTTAGTGGTTTAATATACTGGTGAGAGCAAGAAATTATAAAGTCACCCTAGTGTACCTCATCCTTGCTCAAATCCCTTCTTCCTCCTAGCTTTTTTGCTTTCTTCAGTATAATTCCACTGATACTGTTCCTGGTTATCTCTGTGTGTATATATTTTTAGAGGCATATAGGAAAAGATGAGATGCTGTGTTTGTAAGAGATAAGGCTCTGATTTCAGGCTTGCTTTCAATTTTGGCAGAGATTCGGCCTCACTATATGTGTTTTAACCATGAAGAACTGTATCCTCCTATTAACATGCACGACAGCTTTTAATTAACGTACAATGGCCGAAATAGTGCCCAGTTACAAGACTCCTTAGTATTATATTGCATACATGACAGTTCATTGCTAATGCAAGCCATCTGGTTTCTGGAAAGCAAACATGACTGAAAACAATTGTCTAATACTTTTATTTGGACTGTTTTCAAATGAGTTTTTGTATGAAAGAATGGCCAGTCATGTCAAAAGTGACTTTGACAGCGTAATAAATACTGCACCTATAAAACAGACTTTGATCCATGAGCAGAAAAAATGTCTTCAACAATTTCTTAGTGCAGTGACAGTGAAATAATGAGAATGAAATCCAGACTGAGTATCATTCAGCATGTTGTTTAACTCCAAGTACTTAAACAGTTGCTTGTGAACCAATTTATTCATTATCTGTTATGGACATAGTTGGAAACAGCAAGATAGGTCTCTAAATAATAAGCTGAGTCGGCTTGCTTTCTCACTTTCTTATATAGCAGGATAACATTTGTTTTCTACTACTCTGATGGAAAAGTTCCAAGGCACAGTGATAAATTGAGAATATAGGTGATAGGGCCTTGGTATTACATGAGCAGCCAGTTTAAAAATTTTTTGGAGATACACCAGCAACACATCCCATAAGAACCTGCTGCTGCCATTTCTACATTTGCATAAGCCAGGCTGTCTCACAAACTGCTGCTCCTGTTCCTACAGCTTTCCAAAGCCAAACTCTGTCAATCTGTTGCAGTTTTGAAGGCCAAACCTCTTCAATCTGTTGGTGCTGTTTCCAAGTGTGGCTCCAGCAGTTGCCCAAGCCAAGCTCTGGAGTAGTCTTCCGCTGTTTATTCTTAGGTTGCTCAGCTCTAATCCTGGCTAGCTTTAGGCACCTGACAGGAACCCTAAATTATGAGCTTGCTCATCACAGACCCCTCTCTATTCAAACAGGAAGGAAGATCCAACCCTAGAGGTTTCTATAAATTCTAGGTAAGCTGAATCAGTGAGGTACCTAAAAGAGCTGGCATGAATCTGATCCCAAAACTTCCATCAGACTCCATGACAATTGCCTCTTTTCCATTGAATCAAACAATCCAAATGGGGAAGCAATTCTAGTATGATGCATTTATGCAAATAAATTATAATGCTTAAATGATACCTTCACTTTTTATTATTGTTTACATTTCATTTGTGTCTGTACTGTGGGAGGATGAGAGCTCTGTGGCCCAGTGTGCCATGCAATCCCTACCACATGATAAGAGACAAGTAGGGCTATCACACCCCTAATGCTCTCCACAGTCACATCTATCCCCTAGCAAGGCTTTTGTAAGTTCCATTAAGCTCATCCATTGGTTCTTACTTGCCCTTACAGAAACAGCAAGCAAAGGCAGTGCCTAAAGGAAGACCTACAGCAGCCTTTTTTTCTGCATAGACAAGAGAGGCATGGGAGAAAGAAGAAATGTGTGTTGTACCTGAGCTGGGATGACTTTACAGTGACTACACTGTTTCCCTTGCCAATTCTAGATTTAAAATTCCT
>NW_009923179.1:23631-61750 GCF_000696875.1 Nestor notabilis
TGCTAGCTGCCTTGAACTACAACAGGTGAAGACCTTCCCTACAGTCAGTTTATGTCTTGTTAATACAAGCCATGCTAGAAAGAGGCCGGCAATGTCCCTCAGCCAGGATTATCTTTTACAATTCCAAAAGTGTCAGACAAACAAGCCATAGTGATTAAACTGACTGCACCTGCCCACTTCTGCTCTACCTCATCATCTCTAGGAGACAGGCACACAAGTCAGCCATGCACCCAGAGAGCTACAACCTCCAAAGATAAAGATATTTTTCCCTGTATCTTTACTTGCTGGATTCTATGTGCAAAATTATTTTATTCTATATCTTGATAAGCACATGTTACACTCAAAAAAAGAGTTATAGCGGGTCATATATAGCCCCCACTAGCATGTTCCCATTTCTGTTTGCATATGCTTGACAAGTGTGTTTATTATAGCTTCCTGCTTCTTACCCTCAGAGATGTGCTTTAGTGTTGCTGCTTATTTCACAAGGCTACACAATCAATGTAAACACTTTGAAACTTAAAGGAGGATGTAATTAAAAAGGAATATGATCTACTGAAATATTGGCTACACAGCTTGAAAGTAATACAAGTAAATTTGCTATAGAATCAAACTAGAAATACAGTACAGTTGAGGTGAACAGCAGGTATAGCTTTAATAGAAAGTCACTCTCTGTGCTTGTCTTGAAGTATATCCCTTATTGCCATGCTCTGTTTTAAGTGTCAAAAAGATATGTAGAAAGTTGGCAAAAAAAGGTCTGGGCCTTTGACTAATCTTTTTTTTCTCTTTTTTCCCCCCTCCTAAAAAACCAGTGCAGTGTTATAGATACTGCTACAGATGTGAGAAAATAATAGCTTTTTTTTTTTTGATATGTGTTTACATATTTTTGTGATCAAACCACCAGACCTAGCATTTTTGATCTTCACAAAGCTTTAGAAACAATACTCAGTAATGATCAATCATTATTGTACAACCCATGAATACTAAAGATAGCAAATAGCTTTTACTTTGCTTTCATGGGATTTTTTTTCCTGAAAAGTTGTTCTTTGCAATGTTGTGATCATCTAGCAGGCTGTACTAATTGCCTGGTACTGTATCTTTATCTGTCACATGACCAAGATACATTTGAGAAGCAAGTGTGCAACTTTTTGCTTATACATCTGTCATCTATTGAGAAAGATGACTATTTAGAAATCTGTTTCTCTTACTCTGGTTTATTCTATTGCACCTTTCAAAGTGCAGACCTAAGTCTTAAAGCAATAAATAACTATATAAACACAAAAAATTTTTACTGGAATAAAAGGCTTCCCTGATTCTCCAGATTCCCATCCACTGTTCAAATAATATATTGCATTTTCTGTATGAATAAGTATACCCTGACACAATATTTAGTATATATTCATTTTACTCTGGTTCACAAAGAACATGTTTAATTCCCTGAAGACTAAGTACACTATGTAAGAGAGAAACCAGAGCTCATCCTAAGGCATACAGCACATTAACCTATACTCCCATTCTGAACAGTTACCACTCAGAAAAGCAGCAAATGCTCCTGAAGACTGGGAAGTACTTTGATGCAAATGCAAAATACATACATAAAAACATAGTGCTTGTATAACTGCAAATTAATTTATGTTGAGAGGATCAGAATGCTAAATACCTTTATTGGAGAAAAATTATGTTTCTTCTATTCTCTGAGGGTGTTTTATACATCTCTTGTCAAGTTGTTGCTGAGATACCATGTTATCCAAGCGCTTATATTGTGATTTATAAAAGAAAAGAAAGAATTCTGCATGTATTATCACTGATTGTCTACCCACTCCTTTGCTAGTTGTACCTATTGTTTACAGCAGTGTTCCAGCACAATCAGGTATGGAAGGCTGCTAAATTTCAGTGGCTGTATTTACCCTTAGAGTTCGTAACTCGAATAACAACTGCTTAATTTAATGCTGCATAAGGGATAAGTAACTTAAGCACATGCAGTTTTACTTTTTAAAATAGTGGTTTTTTAGAAGAAAAACCCAAGAGACACCCATGCAAAAATCTTGAAACACTTGGAAAGTTAAGTAGTACTACCACAATAGAATAGGGACCACCCAGCCTCATTAAAGTAAAACCCTTTGACCAAAAAAGAGCTCCACAAGACAACAGCAGTGAAGTTACAAGCAGCTGTCAGCTGAGATAACAACATCAGAAACTTAAAGAAAACCAATCAAAAAACAACAGAAAAAAAAAACCAACAAAAAGGAAAAGAGAAAAGAAAACCCAAACAAAACAAAACAAAAAAAAAACCCAACCAAACAAAAAAAACAAAAAAAAACCAAATTAAAAAAAATAAAAAATAAAAAAAAACCACATTAAAAAAAAAAAGACCCCAGCAAAGCTTTCAAAGGCTCTCACTTTTTTTCTTTTTAAATCAAAACCAGCATCACAGCTGGAAAATTCTCCTAAAAGCAATCAAATATGATAACATTTTTAATCAGTCTCAGAAGCTGCAGTCACAACACTTTGATATGCTAGAGGGGAAGTCTTCCATATTTAGCATATAGACCTGTGTCCACTATATTTTCTTCCAATTGAATAGTAAAGCAGGTGAAATTTAACTTACATACACAATGAACATTCAATGTGTCTGCAAAAGAGGATAAAGACATTTCCTCACAAGAATCAACAATATATTTGCACACAATCGTTGGCTAAAAATAAACAGCAAAGCAGTTCATTTTTTGGAATCAAAGGAGAAAGGTGCTACACCTAGCTATAGCAAAAGTTGGAATAAAATCAAATAACTCCGGAAAAATGATTTACCTATGTATCTTGGAACTACTTCTACCTCAAGGCTAATATAACAACATTTCTGAACTTCAAACACGCTTTTCAATCATAAATACAGATCATTAACACCAAATAATTAATGCCATGAGTTCTGTAATATCAGATGTATAAATTACTTCCTCAGTGAAAATGACTTATTCATATCATCAGAAGAGACTGCGAAGTGTATCAGGATGCTGACTTAATTTTATTTTTTTTAATTAAGTGACCAGCCCAATATCAAGATATTGTTTTCTCAATTCCAGAACTCCAGAAATACCTCCAAGCACCAGAGGAACCATTCCTTCTTGCTCTGCAGTCCGCCAGTGAGTGTGCAGTGACTCCTTGACAGGCAGGGAAGGGAGGGATCCTGAACAGCATTACATGTCTTTGGGAAGGAAGAAGGCCTGAATTTATATGACCCATGCCACGGATGTCAGAAAGAAGAATTTTGCTTTCTGATTTATTAGTTTGTCATGGTTTAACCCCAGCTATCAACTAAATCCCACACAGCCACTCACTCGCTCCTCCCAAGCTGGGATAGAGGAGAGAATCAGAAGTGTAAAAGTGAGAAAACCTGTGGGTTGGAGATAAACACAATTTAAGCAAAGCAAACCAAGGAATTCATTCACCACTTCCCATGGTCAGACAGATGTTCAGCCATCCCCAGGAAAGCAGGGCTCCATCACGTATAACAGTTACTCAGGAAGACAAATACCACAGCTACAAGCATCCCCCTGCTTCCTTCTTCTTCCCCAGTTTTACATGCTGAGCATGATGCCATATGGTATGGAATATCCCTTGGGTCAGTTGGGGTCAGCTGTCCCAGCTCCTTGTGCACCCCCAGCCTGCTTGCTGGTGGTGAGAGGAGCAGCAAAGACCTTGACTCTGTGTAAGCACTGCTCAGTAGTAACTAAAACACTCCGGAATTATCAGCACTGTTTCCAGTACAAATTGAAGACATACCCCCATACCAGCTACTATGAAGAAAACTAACTCTACCACAGCCAAACTCAGCACAATCGGTCATATAAGCCAAATATATAAGGACACACAGAGACATCTTACCCTACTGTTCAAACACTTTACGAAGACTATATCATATTGTCCTCTGGAAAAGGGTAACAGCATCCCAGTATATTACTTGGAGACAGCAATGTCACCTAATTCAAAGTTCCTCCCTCCCTCACACACACAAATCTGAAAAGATACCTTTAAAAAAAGATGGCAGTATAAGTACTTGAAGAATATAATTTGCTATTAACAAGTGCTCTAGGCAGTCTGGAACAACAAGAGCTGAACTGCTGAGTAACCATGATCAATAATACATCAGCAAGGATCTTTAAAATCCATAATACTTGTTTGAATGGGGTTCTGGGGTCATGAAAAGCACCATGATGCAAATTGTATTTACTTCTTTATGAATTAATCTGAAGATGACTTTAAATATTTACTGACTTTGTTTTTATAATTTTTGGCCATTAAATAGAATATGATAAAAATCAAGTTAGATAATTGTATTTGTTGTTGCTATTATACGCACATTAGATTCTTAAAGCTCTTTGTAGGTTTTCCTCACCTTTTACCTCCAGAGAATCATACAATTGTTTGGGTTAGAAGTGACCTTTAAAGCTTATCTAGTCCAACTTCCTCTGCAATGAGCATCTGCATCTTCAACTAAATCACATTGCTCATAGCCACATTCAGCCTGACCTTGAATGTTTCCAGGGACAGGGTATTCACGACCTCTCTGGACAACGTTTTCCAGTGTTTCACCACCCCCACTGTAAAAAATTTCTTCCTTTTATCTAGTCTAAATCTCCCCTGTTTTAGTTTAAAACCATTATGCCTTGCCATATTGCTACAAGGCTTGCTGAAAAGTCTGGCCCCATCTTTCTTATAAGGCCTCTTTAGGTACAGGAAGGCTGCTAAAAGGTCTCCCCAGAACCTGCTCTTCTCCAGACCAAACTGCCCCAACTGTCTCAGCCTTTCTTTGTAAGAGAAGTACTTCAGCCCTCTGATAATTTTTGTGGCCTTACTTGGGACCTGCTCCAACAAGTCCATGTCTCCCCTGTGCTGATGACTCCAGAGTTGAATATGGTTGGTCTCACCAGAGCAGAGCGGGAGAAACATGTCCCTCAACCTGCTGGTCACGGTCCTTTTGATGCAGCCCAGGATACAGTTGGCTTTCTGGGCTGCAAATGCACATTGCTGGCTCATGTCCATCTTTTCATCTACCAGTACTCCCAAGTCCTTTTTGGCAGGGCTGCTTTTAATTCCTTTATCCCCTAGCCCACACTGATACCAGGGGTTGCCCTGAACCAGGTGCAGGACCTTGCACTTGGCCTTGCTGAACATCATCAGGTTCACATCTCAAGCTTGTCTGGATCCCTCTGGGTGGCATCCTGTTCCTCAGGCATGACAATCACATTACTCAGCTTGGTGTCATCTGCAAACTTGCCGAGTGAGCACTCAATCCCACTATGTCACTGATTAAGATATTAAACAGTACTGGTCACAATATGTACCCCTGAGGGACACCTCTTGCAACTGATCTCCATCCAGACATTAGGCTGTTCACCACTACCCTCTTGATACAACCATACAGCCAATTCCTCATCTACTAAACAGTCCATCCATCAAATCCCTGTCTCCTCAATTTAGAGAAAA
The DNA here is from genome assembly GCF_000696875.1 of Nestor notabilis. NCBI lineage: Eukaryota > Metazoa > Chordata > Aves > Psittaciformes > Psittacidae > Nestor > Nestor notabilis. The sequence goes on from NW_009923179.1 coordinate 29,113, forward strand.
GGATGTTGTAGGGGACTATGTCAAAAGCCTTTCCAAAGTCTAGGTGAATGACACTTGTAGCTCTTCCCTTATCCATTGATGTAGTCACTCCATCACAGAAGACTACCTAGGTTGGTCAGGCAAGACTTGCCCTTGGTGAAGCCACGCTGGCTGTCTGAAATCATGCTTCCTGCCCTTCATGTTCCCTAGAAGATATGCTAAGAATATATCCACTAAAAATAGTTCAGTTTTGCTGAAACTTCTAGGCACCATAAAATGACATAGCTTGAATGTTCACAAACTCGTATCACTAAAATAAGGCGTGTCATATTAGTCTAAAGGCCTAGTAGCAACAATTGCTCATCCCCTTGCTCTAGGGGTATTGCAGTGTAGTCCTTCAATGAGACAGAAAAGTCAATAAGCCTAAAATGACTATGTCTAAATAAAAGAGGAGTTTTGACAGCATTAAACTCCTTTTAATACACCTGTAAGTCATTCATCTCTCAAGTTCCAAGTATTCTCTGCTATCATTCACTTCCACAGGAGACATTAGGACTTAGTAGGATCCAGCTTATAGTTCTAACAGCAAGTGGCATATCAAGAGCATATTATACTCCATCACTGGGATTTTGAAATGCTGAGCATTTTTTAATATAGCACCCCAGGTGTTTGCTGCTTAAAACATACTCTACATGAGCATCTGCAGATGGCATGTCAACAGGGAGCCATCTACATTCAAAGGAACTAGCATTCACTTTGAGACCCCCTGCTGGGACCCTAAACAAAACAACCCTCCCCCTCCCCCAAACAACAAAAACAAAATGCACACACAACCCCATCTTCCCCTCAACAAACACAACAACAGGCTAAAAATAAATAAATGAATAAATAAAGTTCAACAACATGGTGAATTAGCCAGTATGAAATCTTCTCATGTCCATCAAATACAGGACCTGGTCCTGTAGTCCTTAATCAAGTAAATTGCCCCAGTGAAAATAAACAAGACAGGCAATTCAAGCAGACTACTACAAAGGTAACATTCTCCATGGATATCTCAACCATGAATAATTCAGTATAAATTAAGCTCAAGTAAGACCATTACTATTTTCATGTATGGTGGATTGATTTTCTTGCCCTATGAAAGGAGATTCTGGTTGCAGTGCTTCTAAAATGAAGACACAACACACATTGATTTGATCGAAGCATGCTGCAGACGGTATACCTACGTTTTGCCTCATACCACACGGGAGGGTGGGGAGGGGAATCTTCTCCATTGCAATTTTGCACAGTTACGTACTGCATAGCAAAAATCAGTTAAACATGACAGATCTTAAAAGGAACATAAGAAGCAAGGAAAAGTTATACAGGTATTTCCTGGTCCTGAAAGCTAATTGCAACATTTAGAGGTTCTAATTCTAGAGAGAGGTTGTTGAGACTACAAACAACACTAGTATGACCAAAAGTATCAAATAGTCAATAACTGTAATTTATACACAGGCTGCATAGCCAGGAGGCACATGATGAATAAATGGCACATAAATTGAGACCTATATGTGAGCAGAACACCAATTATATTTGACAGACATACGTAAAGCACTGCCTACAGAAAAGCTTATATTCAGAGATTTATAAGAACAAATACAGAACTACAGTGTATAGATTATGTTGGCTTTCTGAGATAAAGAAATGCAACTACATTATGGAAAAGGAATAAATTAGTTGTTAATTTTCCATGATACCTTAACATAGTCATTTAATAGCATGAAAACATCTCAAATCTAAGACTGTTACACTCTACTGTGACACTCTAGACAGTAAAAGCTATTCTACCCACTGCCATCATCACTTAATATAATAACAATCTAAAATTAAGATAAATTGACTCCCTAAATACTTGAAAAAGATTATTAGGATGAACCATGATGGAAGAAACCACTTGCTTGAAATCTGTTTTTAAATAATTTGCATTATTACTGTTCACTTTCAAGAGTTACTTCATAAAAGATAATCCAGATATTTCCAGCATAAAGTAATTGTTTATATCTGCAGCTGTAATCATGTATTCCTTTTAAGAAAATTAGTATTGCTTGCCAATGCTCATAAAAATTGGAACTATTCTTGCATGTTAAAATGCAAAATATTTAAAAACCAGGTCAAGATAAACCTGATATAATTTTACAATGAATAACAATTGTAAATTAAATTTATTCTAACCATTAGCCAGTTGTTTTATATAGGGTGTAGTCCCAGTATTTTTTGTTGGTGGTGGTGCTCCCATGTATTACCTGGTATATCGACTTCTCTATTAAAATCAAGCAAATTTTTAAAAAAATTAGGAATAGTATCTACCACAGAGAATTACTAGCTTATGAGAACTGCCTTGCCTAGTTTCAACACTGTAATTGGAATATAGCATTAAAACTATCCTTAGCTTATGTTTACATGTAAAACCTTGTTGCATGGTAAGTAAATTGAAAGTCTTCTAAGGCAAAGGCTATTTGACTCTCTGGGGGCAACACTTAGTACAGAGATTAGAAGCAGAGTTTAGCACTTGCATAGTAAGTTTTACTGATACTGAGCAAAGAGTTAAACCTAAAGTACTCTGAAATAGGAGTCTCCTCTGAAGAAAGACTAGAAATACAGATGTTGAAAACTGTGTTTATTGCCACTTTATATAGCAGTTATGTCAGGCACATAGTATACCATCTACAGCATGGTTCTTTTGGGTGTCAGCCCTGCAAATGACTTCTAGTTTGCCCTGTTTGTGCATCGTTATACATTTCAGAAATTTTATGCACTTTCTTATGCATCTGCAGCACCAAGGATTTCAAAATGGAGTACTCCTCAGGCCACAACCAGTAAGGCATGAAAACACCAGAGTCCTTCAGTCTACTGAGATGCACAAAGTTAGATTTCCGAATGTGTAGGGTACTGAACTGAAGCCTCACTAAGACAAAAATAGGGGAAAACCCCTATAATTTTTCATGGCTGCCTTGAAGTGTTTTTTTAAGAGGAAAAACTGTACTGCCTCAGCAGTTTGTTTCTTATCTTGCTAATGCTACTGAAAACCCAAGTTTGCCAAGCTAGGAGAAACCAAGTTTGATTCAGTCCTAGCAACAGATAGCAAACAGAAGTAAAGAAACAAGCTGAAAGATTCCTATAAGCTTCAATAGACTTCAAATCAAACACATAACAAATTTGCTTTGCTTTTCTAATTAAACTTGGTAATGATAGCCCTCCTCCATTGAGCAACCTCCTGGAACATAGATAGGACCTACAAAGTAATTAGTAGAATGCTGTTATTTAATGATCTAAGATTGCATTGTTCAGGTAAAAATCACCTACCAGCATGCACATTCAGAAATTCAACATATTTTTGTTGCATATGATTTGAGCTAAATATGCAGAAGAATATTTCACTCAACTTTGCCAGTTCAAATTCTTGAAACTGATTAATAGTTCTAAAGGTAAAAGAACAGGCAGCATGCCATTTCTTAATCTTCTTTTCCCATCCTTCCTCCTATTTCCTTATGAAAAAAAAAGAAGTAGTAAATCCTAGCCCAGAAGAACAAACTTTTAACGTTTCTTTTCATACCTTACACATTGTTGCCAGTTTATTTTGGTTTTGTTTTTCAAATGAATCATAGATTTATAGAATACTTAGGGTTAGAAAGGATCTTAAGATCATCTAGTTTTAACCCCCCTGCCATGAGCAGGGACACCACACACTAAACCATGTCACCCAAGACTCCATCCAGCCTGGCCTTGAACACTGCCAGGGATGAAGCATTCACACCTTCCTTGGGCAACCCATTCCAGTGCCTCACCACCGTCACAGTAAAGAACTTCTTCCTTATAACTAACCTAAACTTCCCCTGTTTAAATTTGAACCCATTATCCCTTGTCCTATCACTACAGTCCCTAATGAAGAGACCCTCTCCAGCATCCTTGTAGGCCCCCTTCAGATACTGGAAGGCTGCTATGAATGAATGAAAATATATTTAATATACACTACTAGGAAAATTACATTTAATTTTTATTATACTACAGAAATAACCATTATGACGTGAAATACACATAAATTAGAAAGTACCTACTAAGCAACACACGGTACCTAATAAAAGTCAATCAGTACTTGTCTTCCATTTGGCTGCTGAAACAGCAAATATTCTGTCCTGTCCATATTCTGGGCAAGAATCTTACAGAAAAAAAACCTCCTTAACAAAACTAAATATTATGATTTCACTTACTTGATGTGAAATTAATATACATGTTGGCATGTTAATTCAGTGACAAGTTTTCTATTATAAGTTTCTATACACTTACTGTAATATTTCTCTATTTCTGTATAAACCGTTTCTTAACAACAAATTATAGATCAGAATTTTGTATTTCTAATTTAGCCATTTGCTCAAGGTGCCATTTGCTCCATTTTCAACAGTGTAATTCATGAATGTATACAAGGACATGAAAATTAGCATTAAAATCCTCAATCTGATAGGAAGTGAATTTGGTAATTAAAACCAAGAAAACAGATCTTTGGTTTAGGCAATACTATCTTCATAGTCATTGGCTGAATGCAACAATTTATCTCCACAGCAGCCTTGTCAGTTTAAAAGCATGTCTGTCTCAGTAGGGTGAACCAGAGTGGCTGAGACAAGATAATAGCTCCCTGCCTCTCTGCTGCTGAAATGGACAGGTCTTGTTCCCCACCTCCCCTCCAGACTCACTCTGCTCAGCCCAGACCTTGCCCAGCACTGGCTGTGTCATCATGTCACCTTCTTGATTCCATTCACAAGCCCAGCACAAAATTAACCATCTTTTTGTAAGTTGTTTGGTTGGTTGGTTGGTTTGTTGGGTTTTGTTTGGTTGTTTTGGGGTTTTTTTTTTTGGCTTAGTAAGTTGAACTGACTCAAGGATAGGTAGATAAAAGCTACAGCTGACACTAGCTGCGCAGATAAGCCCAGAAAGCAAGAGTGGAGGAATGAAGATGGAGGAGAAAACGGAATATTCCCTTTAGCTGCAATAAGATCAGCTTGAGCTCATGAAACGACTTGGAAATATCACTGATGGAAAACCAAGATAAAGAACATTAAGAAAAATTCCAGCTGAAACCAGACTAAAAGCCAATGTCAAACACTGTGAGCTTGAAGAAACAGTCCTCTTTGTGATCTTTTGAGGGCAAAAAGTGCTTCAACTAGCACTAACGGTAAGGGCAATTGTATTTACCTACAGTAAAAGGTATAGGCAGCCACTGAGCAAAGATCTGAGCTGTGTTGTTTACTGCAAATAAATGGATATATAAATGGCAGTAGCTAGAGACAAGTGACATATTGAGGATGGGCAGGGGATTTTGAAGTATCATTTTGAATTGTGAAACTGCATCCAGTTGCATATCATGCTCATGATTAGGTTTTTTGAGGTCGGGTTTTGGTTTTTATTTTAAACCTTAGATGCATTTTGAAGTTTGCCAAACAATACTGTGAACAAATATTTTCAAAATGCATACCATCTTTTGCTTTGAAAGCAGGCTCCAGATGATGATGAAAAGCACTAAGACACTTTTTTGATAGCGTGTCTCAACAAAATAGATATTTGTGAGCAACAGGAAGGCTTCTAAATGATGAATACAAGCACATTTGCAAATCCTTCCCAGAAGGACCAAACAGTGTAAAGAAATATCTTAAATTTTATTTTGCCTTTAATTCAGTAGTTCAAATCCAGCCTAAGCTGATAGTAGAGGCAAATGACTATCTGCTGGCTCCTGGGTAGCCTATGCAAAATGAACTGCTAGTTTTAGACCTGTTTATATTAGATAAATTCTCACTTTGTAAAAATCACCTCTGTAACCAAACATCTTCATCAGCAACCTCAGTGTCCTCAGCATATGGAAACAGAGATATACAAAAACTTGTTACTCATAAATTAGCTAGTTCTTCCCTGTCAGTGCAGGAATGGGGTTGCTGTTGATGAACTATATTGCAGTTATGCCTAACCTATTCCTGAAGTACTCATGTTTTGTCTAGGGGCTTCTACACACTGAGAAACAGCCTTTTCCATTATTTCCCAGGTGGCCCAGATCTAAGTGTAGTAGAGGATTTCACAATTAGTCTATAATCTCATGAGATGCAGCCTAAATTTTTCTTCTTCTTAACTCAATCACATTTTTCCAACTTAAACTCTCTTCTGCTCTACATAATTCTTGCCTCTTCTGTTATCTGAATTATAGTAAAGTTTATAATGCCTCCTCCTCCCCCTGCACATCAGAACACAAAATGTTTCAGGTTTCTTGTTTGGGTGATTTTTGTTTGGTTTGGTTTGTTGTTTTGTTTTCTCTCTTTTTTTTTTAATTTGATTGGGTTTTTTGTGTTGTTGGTTGGTGGGTGGGTTTTTTTGGGGTTTTTTTGGGGGGGAGGAGGGGAGTTGGAGGGTGAGGGTGGTGATTTTGTCATCTTATCCCAACTTCGTATCTTGCTGGTAGCTTTGAGATTCATTTCCTATATATCTTATCTCCCAGACTCCACCAGATCACACGACAGACTGAGTCTTGAGATGGATGCTGGGGTACAGACTCCCTCCAGGAGCCATAACCCCCACTGCTTTCACTAAGGGATACCAGACACCAAGCCCAGAACTGAGGCAAGCTCCAGTGGTTACACAGTGTGCCAATATGAGAGACATGGGTGCAAGACCAGGAGAAGGAATGGAGGGAAGAAGCAACCATGAAACTAGACAAGTCCACTGGGTTTTCCCAGCTTGAGATTAAAACTAGGTCCTTGGCACAGCTCCCTGTTCCCTCTTTTGCCTAAAATACTGCTTCATTAATATCTCTGGTTTAAACTGCTGAACTTGCTATATGAATAGAGCTGCACTTCCCACCACGTGAACCATGCTCAAGTACCAGGGCATGAGGAGGTCCCCTGAAGCCTCTGGGACCATTTCAGGCCCCTTCCCCATTCTTCTTTCTCAGGCATTCCACAAGAATTATCTCTGACCCTGATCTTAAAGGTAATCTGCAAAGGTTTTGCTGAAAATTAAAAGCTTGTTTGAGATCCCTTAGGAGGATAAAAGTACACAGCTTCTCTAAAATGGAATTACTGCAGTATTAAAATGAGATGTGGGGGACAGACTGCCAATTATTTTACATCTTCACCTGGGACAGAAAGCTGTGGAAAAAGCAAGAGGTGACTCAGAGAGCCCTCAGCTCCCTTCATTTCAGGGACAGCCTGGAACCTGCTCAGTCTCCACATGATGACCCCATGCCAGGGGTGCTGGCTGAAACCCTGTCAATGGGGTGCAAAGGGGAGTCATTCCGATCCTGCCAGTCACAGCCCTACAAAGCCCAGCATGGACTGCAGGCCCTGGCAGCACCCCTCCCTTCCTTCCATACCTTCCTGCTTTCCTGTTTCAGAGGCTGGGAGTCAAGCCAGCACCTAGCTGTTGCATCAGAGCCATGCAGGAGCGAAGGAGCCTTGGTGGGACAGGCCTTCAGCTTTCCCCACCAGACAGTTCTCATGAGCAGGGGGTACCTAATTCATCCCTTCCAGAGCTCCCTAAAAATATTTCCTGAAGACCTGAATTTTCCCCACTCGCCTTGAAGAAACTTTGGAACACAGTCAGATCCCATCCTACCTACATCTGGAGCCTCTTCCTCATTTTCCTCAGATTTGGTTCTTCTTCCTCCCCTTTTCACTTTTTAAATTTAACCTGACTCAACAATTTACAACATTCTTCACTGCTTTGCACCTTGTGGAGCCCCATCTGTGTGTGCAAAATGCTTCCAAATCCAAATGTTAGTGCTCTCGACTGCAGTGTAACTGCTGGAGTTTTGAGGATTTGTGTTTTGGGGGAAACCTGTTCTTTGCATTTAGGTTTCTTAAGTATGGGATTTGATGGAAGGAAAAACATTTATAAAAGGGTAATATATATAGTATAGTGGTAAAGGAATAGGGAAATATTCCATCTCTTGCTGAAGAAGGAATTACAACAGCAACACAAGTCCAGCTGTTAAGTCCCCTTGCTGTGTTAATGGCAGTGAAAAAGAACAATTCAGACCCTATCTTCTGCACATCTTTCAACAAATGGGGATCCAGCAACCTTGTTACCACAGGCTGCCATGATTGCACATTTCAGCATCTGTGGTATGTGCCCTGTGCCATTTATCCAGTGCCTGAGCCCAAGCGCCTCATAGGTGAGATGTTATCTATCACAGGCCATTCACTGATGTGGCAGCAGCATGAAACCTGCTTTATGGCATCTGCAAATGCGAAGTCAGCTGTAACATGACTGTAGCAGTCACCTTGTAGCACCAGGTTTTCCATCTTTTTTTTTTCCCCAACTATGAAGTAGCTCTAATTGAAAGGGAGTTAAATTCCTTTTGAATTTCATTGAATATATATATTTTAAGTAGGGGGGAATGTAGAAAATTCAAGCAAACCTCATTAAGAAATGCTGAAGTGGGATTGAAACTGACTGTGGCGTTGCTCGGTGGAGATTACAACAGCCTTAGTCTAAAACTGTCCTTCAGCTACCAGCACCATTAAAGGAGCAGCCTGAGCAAGCCCCAGTCACCCTGTCTCCTGCAGTCACCCCTCCCAATGATGCTGCTCCAAGAGGTGAGCAATCACTCCCTCAGGCATAGAGGCTCATGCCTGAGGAAATGGCTCTTCAAGTGCTGTGCACCCCATCAGCACAGTCTGAAGTAGTACATGCATGGAGCAGAAACCATTTTACTCCAAATAATATATTGGAGAAGGGAATTAAGGGAGACAGTTAAACTGTCAACTTGCGATTTGAAGGCTTGGGGTTTTTTCTAATTTAGAATGAAAATCTGACTAACTTGCATGGTCAGCTGTTGACTTTTCTTTAAAAATTTCTCCACAAACCGTGGAAGGGAGCCAGCCACCAGCTTCAGCAATTCAAACTTGATATAGTTATGGAAACTGTACATGCTTGTTGTAATGAATATTTTCCCTGAGTCAGAGGAATATAAGGAAATCCAAGAATTGCAGAGAATGAAGGAAAATGGATTTACAGGGTAAATTGCAATTATTTCAGACTTCATATGCTACAGAAAATAAAGGGGTTTATGTTACCATTTCCCTTACAAAACTAAAGGTTCTTTTCTTAAGGCCAATAGAAACTTTCAAACTGAACTCTACCTGAACTACAGTAATTGTTTGTATGATGGTTAACATAGTACATTCTGAAATGTGCATGCAATTAAGATTAATTGTACAGCATTCTGACCTTCTACAGCCTGCAGTGAGACTGTAGCTCTCTGGCAACACATAATACAGTGAGGCAGGAGAACCAAGTTTAGGGTTAGCCTATCAGTGACTTGAGCTTTCCAGCACGTGGGTACCAACAAAGACAACAAATTTCCTTGGTCCTCACTGATCTGCAAGATCTGTCACTACTCATGATTCTCAAGTGAATTGTTCCAGCAGAAGGCTCTGACAAAAGCCTTTTGGTCCATTCTCACAGAAGAAACAGTAATAATTACTCATATAAAACTGAATAAAAATGAAAATAATTAACTAAATGGGTTCCTCAGAACTCACTTCAAAAACTGGTAGGGTTCTTACTGTGTAAGCAGACTCCAATGAAGTCAATAAATTCACTAACTGATAGAAGCTGACAACTGCCCACAGAATTTAATGGGAAATTATATCCTTTCTATAGATTTTCTCTACTGCTTAAAATTACAGTTCTCAAATTCTGTAGGAGGATTCAATGATCAACTTTCTACTTCAGACCTTTTCTTAGAAAGGGTCTCAGCCCACCATTTTGGAAAGTAAGTGAATGAGAGAGATTCGGAGCATCTTTCAGACTAAGCACAACCCCGAAGTTACTACTTATTGCTATATAATGTCCAAAAGATTACATTAACTGAAAAAGTTTCTTGCAGTTAATACATGGGCAAACAAACTCAAGAATGGTCGCACTGGCCATCAGGGAGATCCATCTGGGTGCAGGAGCCTCCTTGTGTGGCTCAAATAGCCACAATCTACACTTCACACTTTATCCCTTTTCAAAACCAGCCAAATTTGTTATAAAAAAAAAAAAAAAAAAAAAAAAGATACAAATTTGTAATTAAAAGTTACGGAAAAAAAACCCCAAAACTTTTACAGATTTCCAAACACATTCAGAGCTCAAGAAAAGTTTGGAGTTTTGTTGGCAATATTGTTTTAACTGGGGAAGAATATACAGGAAAAGTAATTTCTTCAGAGATGGAGAAAAATAAATTTTTAGGACAGAACCTTAGGTTATATCAGTGGAATTACACTGATCAAAGATAACACTTTATTAAATTGAGACAAAATGGTGGAATTCATTTTTAAAAGATACTGCAAAACCTACGCAGAGAGCAGACCCTCCAATTCTGTGAGAAGTAAAAGCTGTCTCTTCCAGTGGAGTTGCAGATTCATTTGTCATAAACTTCTCAAGCTAGTGGGACTTGCTTTGCAGAGAACTTTAGTGCCTTTAAAACACTTTTAAAGACATTAACCTCTATATTTAACGTTACAGTGCTCCATAGGTAAACTTGGGGCAGAAATACCTCATTCCATGGTGCACATCCCCGAGGTGCTGTGACAAAGATGATCACCCCAAGACAGCAGTAGTGTTCAGACATCTTCCCTTTGTGTTACACCCTCGTAACACCAGCAATATTAATGCACCTTTCCTTCAAGTAAAGCAGGATCCTACTTTTAGAAGTAGACACATAAAAAAAAAAACCAACAAAACCCAACCAAACAAAAAAAACACTCACACACACAAAAACCCCCAACAACCCACAAAGTGAAACAACATTAAAAGAGTACGTGTATCAAAAAATAAACTAAACGAACTCTTCAGCAAGCTACAGATAATTGTGTAGGCAGATCAAGATCAATGGTAAAACCCACGGTACTGAAGTAGTAATTAAGAATAAACAAACAGGAGATAAAAATAGAATTTAGGCAAAATATTTTCCCATACAGTTTATACAGTAGACAAGCACCCTATCAAAAACAGTTGGAGAAGAAATATATTTCTATTTTAAGTAAAATGAGATTCACTTCCCTGTAGAAGGCAAGCTGAAACCTCCAATTAAGCCAACTATCCAATTTTTGAGATTTATAAATACTTCGGAATATTGGAAAAATTCAGAGACAGCCTGACATGACTCCTGCAACATACACCAGTTACGTCCTCCTATGTCACCTACAAGACCAGGAAGAATATGGTGCTAAATGCTTTATCCTAGCTCCTGTGCCTTAGTTATTCAACACAAAATCAGAATGTAGGTTCAAGTGCCTTCTTCTTAAATGACAGTCCCTTGAAAATGAGAGAGTGTGTTAGGGCACATTATCAAAAAAGCACAAATAAGCTGTGAAATCCTGCTTTAATTCTCTCTTTCTCTGTACTTTGAGAAGAGCAATGATCATGAATAGGTGACACAGGAACTCAATAATTAATGTAACACATGTAAAATACAGAACCACAGAAGGACACTCTCACAGCCCACTAATGATCCTTGTGCACAGGATCTTCGTGTTTTGCCTTTTGGGAGTAGACTCAATTCAAGTGCAAAATTCAGAAAGAAAATGGAAGGGATAAAACAAGAAGGAAAATTAGTCTGCAGCTTTTTTATTTTATGTATATTTTTTGATACTTCACTATAGATACAACGCACTTTTACTTAAACATCTTTCATTAACAGTGCACAGAGTAATTTAGAGTCTTAAAAGATCCAAACTTGTAGTTACATTTATAAATGCAGGGCAGTCTGTTTCTTCACTTGAGAAACTATGTAACATGTCCAAAAAAATCACACTTAAATCATCGAATACCAGATTGAAAGGAGCCTCAAGGATCTCCTGGTCCCACCTTTCTTGGAAAAAGTATGGTCTAGTCAAGATGTTCCTGCACCTTGTCCAGTTGAATCTTAAAAATATCCAGTGTTGGGGAATCCACCACTTCCCTGAGGAGATTATTCCAACGGCTGATTGTTCTCACAGTGAAAAGTTTTCCTCTTGTGTCCAGTTGGAGTCTCCCCAGGAGTAACTTGTACCCATTACGCCTCTTTTCCATGTGACTCCGTGTAAAAAGGGAGTCTCCAACTTCTTTGTAACTACCCTTTAATTACTGGAACACGGTGATAAGGTCTCTCCTGAACTGCCTTTTCTCTAGGCTGAACACACACAGTGGCAGGGGAGGGACAGGTAAGTTCAGCATCTTTGGTAGCACCACTAGGTTATTTTGCTCTATCTACATTCCTACTCACATTGTTCCAGTTAAGCTATAGTTATTAGTGTTCCATATCTTAAGGGGAAATTAGGTTCCTTGAGAAATATCCCTGTTAAACAGCTGTGCTAAAACAATGCATCCCAGTCACTTTAGATGCGCCGCCGTAATTCAATTTTACATATAGATAGAACATTTTCTTTCTGGATGCTCTTGAAGTTTTACATAAAATCCACCACAGATCTGAGGTGGAGTGTGAACAGCAATAGAGGGCTTTGGGCCACAAAAGGAAAAGACATTTAGGGCAGCAATAGCAGAGCCAACTGTAATTCACAATCAAGCACCTTATTATCCAGAGTTTTCACGCTCTGGTCTGAAAAATCTGCTCAATATACACGGCTTCTCTTTAATAGGATCAGGACTCTGAAATAAGCCAAACCTACCTATTGCTTAGCTGGCACTGAATTTGCTAAAGTATTTTTTCAGACTCATACTGACTAACAGTCTTGAAAAGTGCAAGCCTTACTGAGGTCAGTAAGAATAGGAATATTCCACAGAATATAGGGAGATTTTGCATCCACTCAGTCCTGTCTGCATCAATGAGAGGAGTAGCTCTTGGCACTGCTTTAACAATAAAATTTGTGTGTGTTTTTTCATTATTACTAGGACTAATATTCTCAAATTCCTCTAAAATCATTTTGACCAAAAATAGAGTTGTGATTGCAAAATGGGGGTAATGAGAACTGTTTTATCCTAAATATGAAGAAGTACCAGTGATAAAGCACAACTTGTTTCAGAATTGATGGAGAGCGGCTTTGCATAGGTATTGTTGAAAAGTCCGATGACCCATGTTACAGAGAGCCAGCTGGCAAGCTCGGGGCAGGAGGTGGTGGTGGTGGCTCTCAGGAGGGTTCAGTGCTCTGCTGCAGTTTACAGCAGTCCTGTCAGCAGTGAAGCTCTCTTGGATTTTAGCTATGGCCTGGGATCATGAGGCCAGATTCCACGGAGAGCCTAAAGGCTGTTTAGAGAAGTTAGAGGTGTTCAAGTCAGCAGGAGCTGATTTAATTTAGCTCATTTTTAATCCTCAGGGACTATCTGACACTACATTCCCAGCCTCTAATAAGTGTTTTTTTGGAATTTAGCAAAGAAAGGCCATATCCCAAAGGAAAGGCAGGCAACGATTGAAACAATTCACAGTTAGGGGCTAGATTTGTGAGATTGAATGCTTTTCTTAAAAACAGGCACCATGTTTTAGCTGTTGCAGATTTTTATTTTTTTGAAGTGTTAGCACAGAATAATTATGTTACTAACAATCTAGAATAATGGAATTACCCAAGCATGTCCTGGAACCTGAGACAAAGGTGCAAGTAATCTCAGGCTCCAAAAGTTAAACTAACCCAGAGAAGCACGAGACACTAATGCTGGTTATATGACAGTTTACTGCACCACTGTTGCATCAGCTTACTGTGTATATTGGCTTCTTCAAGAACCAAGACAGTTACAGTCTGATCAGATATAGCCATTTAGGTGTCCTGTCGATGATAATGGTCAACAGAAACACCCCAGCAATCCAGCAAGTTATAGGTTAATTCACTTGAACACATGAACTGAGTTTTCACTAGCCTGGGGAAAACCAAAAACTCAAATCAATGAGTCGGTGGGATACACCTATATTTCTTACCATATGATTGTCATTTTACCCTTGGAAATTTAAGTTATTGAGAAGATTCAAAAGAAGTATAGACAAAAATACTGCACCAATCCACACTGCGCAACTGCTAGTGCCAGGTACCTTGCCTGAACTAATATCCTCTAGCCCAAAAGCACCACTTTAAACCTCAGTGTAGTATTTTCTGTAATCTTTATAACACACTTTTATCCTTGTCAAAGTATGTAGCTATGTATGAACTTGGCAATATAAAATATTGGAGTAACATAAGACTATATTAAATTATGCATAATACAAGAGCAAGTGGCAGATGGCATTGTAGAGTATGCTGAGATACTGGTATTTATACAATAAGCATTAAAATAAATGTGTCTAGATAAACGAGGTTATTTGCAGGTATGACGCACCTAATGCTGAAATAAATGTTTATTTTTGGGTTGTATGCATCATGCACAGGTTATTTTAGACACTGTATCTGTCAGATTGCAAGATTGATGTGACGCAGAAATGCAGACACTAGTAAAGGGAGCTCAGTAGCATGTAGAGGAGAGATGAGTATTAAGGAGACAAAGGCTTCATAAAACAACAACATGGAACAAAAAAGCTATCTTGACATCAAGGAAAAGAGGAGGGACAAAGGGAGGTGGCAAAATGTTTCAAAATGCTTGAAAAATGAGATCAGGAAGTTACGAGATATGTCTCGGGGAGGGGGGGGGAGGGAAAAATGAACACAAGATGTAAAAGCAGCTGATACAGAATGTGACAAACTCCTAGGAGAGGGGAAAAATCCTACGGCTTACGTTTCCCTCCTGCCTTTCACTCTACTCTTTTACTAGTGTGCATGACAAAGGAATGGCAAGACCTGAACATGGAAAATACTGTAGCAAATCAGACCAGTGTCCACCTCTTCCAGAACTCTACAAGTCCTCCCTATTTGGACTTGCACTAACATCCTGCTAGTGAAATGAGCAGTTGAGGTGCAGGTCCCTTCCACTGCCTGAATAAAAAGGATGTATAATAAACCACCAGTGCAAACAGCAGGGTATAGCATTGCCTTAAACTACCTTGTCAACAGGTTTTTAACCTTAAGTATTGTTGCGCTTATTAGATACTTGTGTCCCTCTGGTTATAAAAGGAGGTAAAGATGCACTCACAAAAACCTCCCATATTTTTGTGACAAGCAGCAGCAGAGCTGTAGGAGGAGACAAGTCAAATTATATTCTGTAAGGTTTTACTTGGAAGAAATTAAAATAATCACTTGGGAATAAAAAGAAAGCATCTGAGGAGGGTGGCAGGCTTTGAAAACTTGGTGGGGATAACAGTGAGACTTGGGTCATAAAGAATATTAATAATGGAGGAAGAACACAAATACCACAGCTTCTGGATGGAAAGGCAAAGTTTCCTTCTGCAATGCTCCAAACACACTAACAACCCTGCATGTTTTAACTGTTGTCCAGCCTTTCTCGCTTTGTGATAATGTCACTGCTTAATTTATCAGGCATGTAAGTGCAGGCCTTTCAGGTATGGAGGTGAAGTGTCTATGACAAATTAAGTATTTTTTTCCTCTAAAAACTTCAGAAATAAAATGAATTTAAAGTCTCATTCCACTGGTGCTTTTAGAAACTCCTTAAATAGTCTATTCCAATTCCACAGCAATACTATAAAACAAAATGAATAGCACAAATCCAGCAAATATATCTCCTGCCAAGATGGGCTCTCCTGTTTTAAAATCTTTTACAGCATCTAATGTATTTATTTGCATCAAGAGGGCATTATGCCAGTTAACATCTGTGTTCTCTAGAGTTGGTAATTCTGCCTCCCATAACTAGTCATCAATTCTGCATGAAAATACACAACTGTATTTCCACTATAGATTCTATGTGCTGCTTAGTTTTTCCATGCCCATTTAGAAAAATGTTTACTGAAATACTTCTGCACAAAAAGATAAAGACAGGAAAGGATGATTCAAATGTCTTTGGATGTCCCACCCCTACCTGAGGTTGTCATTTATGGACCTTTGGATTCAGATCAGACATTCCATTATGAAAAAAATTAAAGACAAAGTCTTCTGCTAATATAAATTGACATAGCTTCTTTGAAACATAGAGAAAATTTCCCAGATGTCTATCAGCTAAAGATTGGGTCCTGGAACCTTGAGGCAGTTCACAGCATGCAAATGAAGTATTCATATACTTTAAGGTGGATTATCTCAACCAACAATAAAATCAAAGCAGGTGTGTCCTCCTGAAAGGCAGGCATAACAAATTTTATTAGTAAGTAATTTTCCCAATTTAAAGTAGCTTGAAAAACTAGATGCCAGATACTTGTAAACACATTTAACCTCTGCAAATTTAGGTGCCTGAATACCTGTCAGTATTTAGCATTAAATGACCAGGAAAGAAACCCATTCTTTGCCTATGAGAAATTATAAAAAGAATCAAAGTCATAAGAGACAAAGAGAGGAGTTGAGATTTGGGCCAAGGTCACAAGCAACTGCATAGATCAATGGTAAACCATGTGCCAAGCAAAATTATGTAATTCATTACAATGTAATGAAAGAGCCAATTTTGTTTCCAACATCACCAAAAACTTTCCTTCCTCCACTGACACTCCTGCCAGCCTGACCAACCCCAGGATGCAATTGCACAGCATTGCTAACTGGCAACATCCTTAAAGTCTGCAAGCTAAAGCTCTGTCTAAGGCACCTAAATGTCTAACTCTCAGCCCTAAAATTCAGTTATTGCGATGATTGACTTGTCAATGTCTATGTCCTCTGGACCTGGTTTTATGAGAAAAGCTTGCTCTTCTAACTATACCTCCTATGAAGAATTATATTGCAATTAGAAGTCTATCCAAGAACTCTATTTGCATGCATGCAGCCATTAAATGGAACTTGCTAGCATGGTCTGATGTCTAACCTTCTAGTTATCTAGCTAATCATTGCCTAAATGTGAGGTAGTTCTTAATAGCCACTTACAGACAGGCTGTGGAGTACTAGCAGAAGGATGACTGACCGCTTTTTACTACTGCATTCAGTATTTGCCAGGTACATTTTATTGTCTGAATTTTTCCCCAAGACCCTTTATGACTTGCATGGTTGCGATCTATGTTTTGGTTTCTGCATAGCTTCAATTGTACAAGAAAATAGCAATATAACACTTCAGCAACCAGAACAAGGAATTTCAGTGGAAGTGCCATGTGCTCTGAATATCCACAGAAGAAGAAACACCTTTGAATGATGAGGTCAACAACATGCTCAGCTTCTCATCAAGAAAACACATAACAGTTTTTACTACTTCTTGAGAGGTTCGTGAGCCAAATTATAGTTCCTATATTATTGTCAAACACAGTACTCATGTTTCCAGTTTATTAGTTAGAGGCAGTCATTTTATTTACCTATTGTGGTTACTGGTTTTTCTTTTTTCCTTCAGATTTCTCTTTGGCTCAGTGTTTTCTCTTGAAATTGCTCATATTTTGGACAAAAAAACCAGATTTATTTTCTGTGATATGCTTTCAACTGGTGATATCAGAAAACAAGTAGAAGAATGTGCTATAGGTTTCAGGTTACATGTAGCAGCCAATTTTCTAGGATTAATGTCTCAATTAAATGGAAGTATAACTTCAATATTCTTTTCAAATATGTGTATCAAATCACACTGTCTTTCTCCTTTCTGGCAAATGTCTTAGTTGTTTTACAGACCAATGAAGTTCTGAGAGTCAGGTCATTTTCTGTCTCAATCACAAGAGAGTAGATTTAATTTTCAAGCTTGTATACATACAGATTTCTTGCAGGAAGATTTATAGCAGTCCAACTTCAGTCAATACCTTAGTTAAAGAAACAAACAGAGCTTTCAAACTAGCTATGACTGTAAACTACTCTTTACCTCACTGTTCAGATTATTAACTCAATTCATTCTTTTGTCTAGACATCATCACCTTATAGACAGTCTTTATAGATAGTTCTGGCTAAAGAAGAACCATTCAGCCAAGGCACCTTTTGCCTTCCCAGTCTCAATAATGAAAATTGTTTCAATTTGGTCTTGTGTATTTAAAACAGGAATGCTGCACTTCTACACAAAATGGCTAATGTTGATTTTTTGGGGGGTTCTCACTGCATGACGCAAGAATCAAAAGCCAGTGAGCAAATCCCAAGTAGGTACAAAATCCTTTGGGGGGGATTTTCCTCATTCTTTCTCAACACTTAGCTGTGGCATTCAGAGACTTTTTCATTTTAAAAAAGTGTATTCCATATTCTTATGTGATTTTAAGAAATTCTCCCACGCACTTGAGTCATGGTCAAGCTGTTTAGCCTAAATATACTGTGATTAATATAAGTAGCAAGTTAAATTGTTCTTCTCAACCAGGATATTTTAACTCCACCTATATTTTTTCCAGTTACCCCAGACCTGAATGTAAAGAGAAATGGACTAGTCAGAACCCTTGGAATGGTTTGGCAGGGACTGATGCCAAGCTTATAACAGACTTACTTCTTCACAATGCAGACAGCAAGGATAGGCACTGTCATGTGCCCTAGAATTGTAGTGCAAAAGCCCTCAATATATTTGATGTTCTGTCTCAGAACTTTAAAATTCTCCAGGTTGTCCCTAAACACAAAATAACACAAAACTGCTATTGTTCATTTTATAGTTACATATTTCAGCATTGCAGCTTGTTGTCTGAATAGTAATTAAGTATTTTCTATCTGCTTTTGAGCGAAACTTTTTTTATTCAAACGTTTTTTGTTATTGAGCAAATTGAGGTATATTCCCGACTTCCACACTACAAACAATTAATTTGGCAGATGCTGCACCTGTCACTGTTTTGCGTGTCTCCACACAAGAACAGAGAATTGAATTGGTGCAAATGTCCCTGTTGATCTGCTTCTATCATCAATGCCTTCTTTACAGTTTATGCTGGCATCCGTCTATTTTCACTGCATTCACACCAGATGATACAGAAACAACATGCATTCCAAACTCTGGCCACAGTCTCAGTAACACAGACTTAAACCATTTGTTTCTCAAACTTCACACTCCAACATCTGGAAAAAAATAGTAACTACAATACAGATTATTGAGTTATATTATTCTATTCAAAAATCAAAGTTTTTTTGTGCATCTGTGTGCATGAAGATCACATATTCTACCAAAAGCAACAGAGGGTGATAGAGGTTCTTGTACTTTAGTGAAAAGGTCATTAGACATTTGAAATAGTAATTATATGCAGCTACTCACTATCCCCTATGACATCCCTAATAAGAGGGTCCTTTATCATGCCTCTTAGTATCATTCACAGACATTGTAACAAGGAATGTAAGAAATTTTTTTAGTTGTTTTTACATTTGAAATAAATTACTACATAATACTTTGTGGGGGGCCATCCTTCTTTTATGACCTTTGAACAATAAAGTGCAATGCCTAGTAGCAAAAATACTGATCAAGTAAGGTTAGTCTTCTCTGTAAAGAACTATTAATTAAAGCCCAGAGCACTGCAGTGAGTTAAAATATCTATTGCTAACTTCCATCTTTTATTGGAAGGAGGAGGCAGCAAGGGGCCAAGAGAGTTATCCAAGGCAGAGATATTGCATGATGCTTACACCACAGTCAGTTGTTTCATAAAAACAAGATCAGACTATGAACAGCAGCACCACCAGTCTAGCTGCACTTACCTGGGTTTTTTTTTTTGTCCCAGAGAAGACACTTGAAGTTTAATCATCCAAGATTATCAAATCCAGGATTGCTTATAAAAGGTCCTCTCACTGAAGGCATAGGAAAACTGTTGGGTTTTTTATTTTTAATTTAAGTCTTTGTACTTCACATTTCAAGTGCTTTTTGCTTTTCCTTCTTTTTTGTACCTTTAGTATAAGCTAAAAATATTTTTAATAGTGATTGCCATGGCAATAAGTAAGCTAAGCTCTCAATGTCTGAAGTCCCAACTAATCCTTGACAGTTCAATGTTGTAATTGACTCTATGTATTTATTACATCCAGTTTAACACAGCAAACTCCACACAACACTCAGGTTCATCATGGCTTCACACAGGGCAGCACAGGGGAAAATTTGGATCCAGCTAGGAGAGGAGCAAGGACATGTGAAGTCTAAGTAATTTCTTGAAAGCAGCAGTGCTATGGGAACACAGCCATAATAGACTCTGCTTTCAGCTAGGGGACTGAGGAGGAAGTATGGAAGGGAAGCTCTGAATTCCTTCCATGG
Source organism: Nestor notabilis (assembly GCF_000696875.1). Lineage (NCBI taxonomy): Eukaryota > Metazoa > Chordata > Aves > Psittaciformes > Psittacidae > Nestor > Nestor notabilis. The sequence continues at coordinate 49,204 of NW_009923179.1, forward strand.
GCATCTCTACCCAGTGTTCCTGCTTTGCCTTTTTCTTCAGCATAAAGCCTGTTTTACCTGCATATTTGCAGAGGCAATAAATCCAGTCCTAAATGAAGAGAAAATATTTCCAGATGCCTTTGGAAATAAACTTGAACGTACTTAAAGTGCCTCAATGTCTTTGGTGAGATATCAAGAAAATGAATTGATATCATAAGAAAACTGTTATTGATAAGGCATTAGGAGCAATTTTATCTCTCTGCTTTGTTTTGTATGGTATTTCTGTTCAAATCACTCTGAAATTTGGTATCTGTTTGATTACAGGGGACACAAAAGATAGGTGATCAAGAAAACTTTCAATGGTTGTTCCTGTTTGACTTGCAATATAAAGGGCAAGGAGCCTGATTTTAGAGACCCTAAAATATAAGAAGGACTCTAAATCCAATGTAGAGCTTTTGTTTTGTTTTTGTTTGCTTCAATAAATCTACATTTTATCTTCTCTGCGGGGCACAAGTTTATCTTCCGAACAACGTCCATTTTGAAGATACACTCATCAGCACTGCAGTATAATTTTTTTGAGATGTGCTGCAGGATTTCTGACTCCTATGGAGTAGGAGTAATGGAATAATATAAAGATTACAGCTTAAAGCATAAGTACAGCAGAGTATATTTTCCCTTGCCTTTTTTGTAACAGACAATGCTTTGGTATAAAGCCACACTATTAGAAAAATGCATAGCCTTACTCAAATCTGTAAGAAAAAAAAAAATCCTATCATGCAGGTATACCAGGTGCAGGTAAATATGCTTGATTCTGAAACTAATCATAGCTAGTCACCTGCAATTTATAGATTTTCACTGACTTGTATTTTTGCATCTCTATTTATCTTCCCTCAAATCAAAACCCTAGCTCATCATACTACACATAACCACTAGGAACCATTACCACAGCTTGATCCTTCATTAAGGTATCAGTATTCACCCCAGCACTCTTTGCTCCAGAATCCCCAATTAAATTATTGCTTTAATTGTCTGCTGTCACTAACAGATAGGGAAGTGCATGTGCCTAGACCACAGCAGCAACTAAAGGTACTTCCTTAGTGCAGCATTACAGTACAGATTGAAATGTTCTTTCTTTAGGCATAAGAAATGGTCATAAATCACTGCTTCAGCACAGCCATCTCCAGTTGATGGAGTTTGGGGTTTTCCTTTTTTCACATTGTGGTTCACACTTGTACTTGACACTGGCCTAATTTTAAAGTTATGGTCCTTTCTGCTTTCCAATCCTTATCAATATTCCGAGACTGCTGATACACCAATAAGTATTTCCCTGAAAATAGAGGGACTTTTTAAAGTACTTGTCCATGTTTTGAGTGTCTGGGAATCCTTTTTATATTTTGATGGACACCCAATAATGAGGAAAGGTATTGGCAATGACACACTGGAGTTATGTTGGAAGGCCAAATTCTCCAAGTTTCCTGGTAAATAATGCTATTCTTTTACCCAGGCTAAGCCTCAATCTCCACTGCATGCAAAACAAGACCAACCCAAAATAATGGGGAGCAGTGGCATACACCTGCACACAGTTAAAGTGGCTATGCCTCCAACCACACAATATTCCTTTTATGCTGTTTTGATTGTTTTATACTAGATCAGAGATTTAAACTGTGCTGAAGTGGTTTATAGTTCTAGCTAAGTTAAGAACTGACATTTTAATGGCACATTTAAGGAATTTATATAGACAAATCGTATGACCCTGATGTGATAGCTTAAATGTAGCCCTGGGTAATTCAGCCCAAACCCCCAGGGTTCAGGCAAAATCATAACTCTCTTTAGTCTTTTGAGCCATTAAAATTCAGCTAGACTGTGAAGTTGACAGCTGTTTACTGTAAGGTTACCTCCTGCCTGCCAAATAATAGGGCTGCAATTGGCACCCTTCCACCCTTTTAGTTGAGAAAAGACTTCCTTATAGTCAGAACAGAACTAAAACCTTTCCTCAAGCTGGAAAGGTGTGTGTCTTTAAATAGGCTTAAGTAAGATTGAACTGGTCCATTACTTTACTTTGGTTCTTTTCAAAGTAAACGTTATCACAACATTTGAGTGGAATATAAATGCCAAACTGGAATTCAGCCTTGTAACACTAGAAGACCCACAGGAAGATTAAGAGTAATGGCACACATACTTCCAAAGCCCCCCAGCTCCCATTTTTCTCAGGATGCCCACGTTGCTGTGGGAAGAAAACTAGGCTTCCTGCCTTGATCCCTTAGCTAAGAAATGAAAAGAAATACTTTCTCCTTTGTCACATGGAAAAAAGCCATCATTTTTTATCACCAGCTGCCAAGAAGATGCATATTCATGATGAAAAAAAGATAAATGTCATGCTGAGGTCAAGAAGCAGTGCAGAAAGGTCAGCAATATCCTCCTATTGGAGGCCCAAGCCCTTTTTCTCATAGTTTTGTACTTCTGTGTTTTACTGTTTCTAAGCCCACTCTCAAGCCTGTTGAAAACATTCTGCATTACACCAGTATAAGCTAAAAATAGGGTAGGGGATACAATGACTCCTCTTCCTTTCTAGCTTCCTAAGTCTCCTGTGTGCTCTCTCTACAAGCCCATGAGTTTTTGCTCCCTGCCACAAAGTTTATGCATCTCATCAAAGAGGACAGACCCTCCTCATTCTCCCTTGTAGTCAGAAGCACATGCTCAAAGGTGCAATTTTGAACAACTCAGGACACATGCATAAAACTGAAATCTTTCATTTTTAAGCCACTCTATCTCTTGATTACATGAAATGGTCTAATCCTATGACTGCTTCCTCTTGTCATGTTTTAAACGAAAATAAAGAAATATCCGTTCACTTCTCTCAAAAACAGAGTAGGCACCTACCTGCAACAGCACAGCTGATCAAGGAGCGCTGCCATTCCACCACTCCAGCTGCCTCAGGTGCCCAATCTTGAGGAAAGGCGGAGACCTAAAACACCTCTCCTTTTAACAGTTTCTGTTAATTAGTTCAAAATAGCTTTTCATGCACCTGGCTTTCTTAGGTCTTAGGCTCTGTGTAAGAGACCCCAAGTCACAAACTCAGTGTGGGAGTTGGCTGTAGTGAGCAGCAACTGCTCTGTGGGTGTTTCAGGAACTGACTGGGAGGCAGCAGAATGCTTACTGCTACTTGTAGTTTTGAAGTCATTTGATACTTCTGAAAATCTTATTTAAGAGCTTTGAACAACACCAAATGTCAGCAAAAACAGAATGTAATTAAGATGCTTCTTGTGAGCAACAAAAAAACCCCATTCCTGAGTGGATCATTAGGAAAGCATTCCCACCTTAGTATGAGCTGCAGAGCAGATATTTGTGCAGTCAAGTCATGGAGGCACCAGGCCCAGGCCTAGTCCTGAGGCTAGTGCAGCTCTAACATCGAAGGCTCCAGAGGAGATGGCTCAGGACAGCAGCCCCATGTGCGGCATGCTATTGCATTCCTCTCTATATTACACATTGAATTTTGCTAATCTGGGCTGGTACTCCCATTCTCTTCAGCATCCACCAACGGTCAGCTGTTGTGTTCTTAATAAAAGCAATCCACAGCATTCATGGCCATTAGGATCAACTGCAATTCCCATTTATTTTACTTGTCTTGCTGATTGTTATTTAGCTTGCCTTCCCTTGGTTTTTGTGTTGTTAGTTCCTCTGTTTTCTATGACTAAGATGGATGTTGAATTCTTTGCAAATGGGACTGCTCAACAGATGGCTGTTCAGTTCATGCTCCATTGGATTGATTGTTTGGTCTTTTTATAATTAGATTTTTCTGGTGCTTTGTATTATTTTAATGAATCCTTATTAATGGATGGGGCTAAATAAATAAGCTTTCCTCAAGTGTAACGACATTAAACAGTTAAGAGCATGCCATCTTACATAACATTAGCTAAAACCATTTTGGCCTGAAAAACATCTTCAGACTGTCCTTGTGCAAGTGCAGGAAATTGTTTTGGATGCCATTATTTTTAAACACTTAATTAATTTTCTTCAAGCCAAGACTATTTTCTTCCTCTAATGAGAATTATAAAACCTGTCAGGTCTGAGCCTTCTATCTTTAGTCATTTTTTGGAATTATGCAAGTCCAGAATTTAAAATAGAACATATGGAGGCTCCTCAAGTCGGTTCAAAAATGGCAGAACTAATTCCATAGAAAGATTTCTCAGAAAAAGCTGACTTGGAAGCCAAGTGGATCATGGAAAATTTTAGCAAAAAGTGTATTTTGAGAAGGTATGAGTTGCTTAAAATACCATGTTGCATCTTAAACTTAACTTTAGCATTTGCTATCAGGAATGCTATAATAACATTATAATTATCTATAATATCAGAGAATTTTCTATTCATCCTACTTAAAGGTAATACACTGTGAGTCACTAAAAATTATGAAACTGAATTGCCATTTTAATTTCAGGATATCATTACTTCAACTTGCACGACCCAGATATACCTAGCTAGGGAGCAAGTTTTCAATATATATATATATATATACTTATATATATGTATATATTGACATAGACCTTTTGAAAAACAGACTCAACAAAATTTAACATCTCAGATCTTTTGGATAGTATGCTGCTGGACATTGAGACGAAGTTACTCTGTGATGCTTCTCTTCCCATCTGTTATTTCTCTGATTCTTGGCAGTTTTTCCAACTGACAACTTGGCGGTGAAGGTCTGAATCCAGCGATCTGAGTGGGTGATATCTATCAATCTTGTGCCACACGTATGCAACATTGCTAGGCAACAGGTAGCAGCATGACACCCACATTCTGTAATTTCCTTTTGGTGACTGAGACTTTTACTATATTAATTATACTGAACTTTATTCCATGTATTTCAGGAATTAACTTCTATGGAAAATATTTTTAAAAACTCTTCGAGCTAAGATTACTTTCTGTTGCATATTAAATGAACATATATTGGCAACTCATAAAATCATCATTCGAACAATTGCTAGATATGAATGGTGCACAAAGCCTCCTAAAATTGCAGATAAGTGGGATATCAGATTATTTTGTGTTGAAGATCACTATGCTACAAGGAAAAATTTTTACAAAGACTTCAAAACATAAAAATGTGAAGTGAGGAGATAACTAGGTAGGAAGTACCTGTTTTCTCTACTTGCTTTCTCTACTTTTGCTGGCTTCTCTTTTTCAGTGGTTAGGATGCAACAGGGGGACTAAGCTACAGATTTACTTTTATGCCCCATCACAGACTTTTTGTGTGACCACAAGCAGATGAGCTATGTTACACTACAGAGACAGCGCAAGTGAGGAGCACTCACTTTACTTCTCTTGAATTAGCCTAGCTTAGGAAAAATAGCCAGCCCTTCAGCATTATTACACCCTTGCAGGTAATGTATTTTTCTATGGATCTGGGATTTCTCAAAGATGTGTTCCACAGTTGTTTAAGCTGCAATAAACTGGGTCATTCTACACATCTAATTTTGAAATAATTTGCCTGTCCTTTCTGAATACACAAAGGAAATCCCTGAAATGTACTCAAATGGAGCTAGTCTATTTGTTGTAAAGTGCTTGTGTTAGCTGCTGATGAGTAATAATAAGTTCAGCTTTAGTTCATGCCCTCTGAGAAACCAGCCAAATCAAATTAACAGCAGCAGCATACTCATATTCAAAGTTTTGCCAGCAGTCAGAACATTATTCAGGGCGGCTCTTGAATCACAACCCAAACTCTCTATGCAGCAAGACAAGGCTCTTTGAAGGCATCTTCAAATGATTATGAGTGATCAAGAGCAATCAAATTACCATTACTTTCAGAACTACCATTGGTTCCCATCTCTTGGCTAAACATGAGTAATTCACTATGCCAGTATCATTTATGAGAACTTGGACATAGCTTTAATCAGCTTGGGTTTTCGATTCTCACCTGTATCACTTTGTCTCCCACGGTGTCTGTGAGCTACTCGTAACCTGTGTGTGCAGGTACATAGTTGCTTGACACACGCAAACGCCATAACAAGACTGATAGCTCCCTGACTAGCAACTTAATTTTTGCAATTTTAAGATCAATGGAAAGAAGGAAAAACACTCCAAATCTTTATGTAATTTGTGGTCAATGAGACAAGTACACTTACATGCTGTGTTTATAAGGCAACTATTGTTATAAATGAAATTTCTCATAAATGTGCCCATGGGATACTGAGTGTCAGCATCTGTACATTGTACAGGCACGAGCAGCATGTCTATCTGAGAGATATTTGCTGCTGTTACTTACCAGGTTTTATGTTCAGGTTATATCTATGACTGGAATGTACTTTCTGTACAGAAATTTTTATCTCTATACAAAGGGAATGACTTCAAGAATTTGAAATGCATGAATTTTTCTCCTGCATCCGTTCCTTCCTGACATTGGCTCAACACTGCAAATGGAAGCAAATTCCAAATCTCAACAGCAGACCTAAGTGAGCTAGGAAGACTGTTGTACTTAGCTGTGAGATATACCAGGAAGAAAACAAGAGAACAGTTGCTTCAGAAGACATTTTTCCTCTGCATTTAGATTTAAAAAACAGTGTTGGGATAGTACCAGATGGATAGCTTTGTTTGAATACTGTAAGTTCTGCTGGATGATGGGTGGGGTCCAGAAGGAAAGTCCAAGTGGACACACTGTCTACTAGCTCAGAGCAGCTGGTTAGGAAATAGTCTGTATCTCTTTTGCTAGACAGCAGCCTGGATGAGGTGTTATGTGAGGTACCTGTTAAACATCTAGCTGTGATTAATGAGCTCGGAGAACAAGCTCTTCAGTTACCAAACACACCGTTTTAATGCTGTGTCCCGCTGGCTTAGGGGAAAAAATGCAGGCTGACAAACACACATAAAAATCTGCATGGGTTTTTAATTAGGTTGTTCCCTGTTGTTGCACGTTTTTGTGCCAGACATGAGCCCAGTAAAAGCAGAAAATCCCACCATGCTTGCAAATACCCATTGGTAGTCAAATAGAAGCATGACTTTGAGAGTCAGAATTTATCATTGAAAAATACTGTTGTTTAACGCTGGTTTCAGTTTCACTGTTAGTATTCGGATTTTTGTAATTTCTGCTAAGAATTTAGCAGGCAACTTCGAAAGCTTTAGCTTGGGGAATTCATAAGCAGGGATATGTTTAATATAATCTCACATGTATTTGTAGAAGATACCAAACTTGCTGTGGAAACTGATAATTTAATTACATTCTTGTTTATGTGATTCATATACCTAATATTCTGAGTACTCTATTAAAAAATAAATACAACTCAATTTTTCATAGGGCATTGCTTTGTTCTGCTATACAAGTAAACAGTTGATTACATGGAAGGCACAGCTTTGATTGGCTGTAAAAATTAGGATCTCATTGTACTGTGAAATAGCTTTCAAATATAGCTAAATAAAACAGGCTGCATATAGATAAATATATAAAATCCCCAGGGAAAAATTAACACCATATTTGGGAATTTTATGTTGAATCTCACAAATCATATCAAGTCTTGAATACCAGTAGCTTAAACAGAAAAAAAAACCCTCATAAACTATTTATCATACACATTTCTTAAAATGTTAACTTTCATTTTTGCACCCAGATTTAATGCAACTGGCATGAGACTGTTAAGTAAACTCTCTCTTATCTCTAGGCTATATACTGTGATCAACAAAAGTGTTGGCTTTACCATTTTCATAGACAAGATGCAGCTGTAGTTCTGTGGTAGTCAATGAAATTACACCAGTGAAAGCAAGAGAATCAGGCCCACGTTTATTAAGTTTCTCTTGCTCATATTTTATCATAATATACCACTTTATTTTTCTGCAAATATAAAAATATTTCTTTATAGGTTCAGGAGATGCTTAATACGTGTCTGCATGTATCTGATATGCAGCAAAAAACAGTTTTCTCCTGGACTGACTGCATAATTTAAAATGTATATGCCCTGGGTATCTCTCAAAATTTAATGTAAAACAAGTTTGCTGTATTCGTGGATACCATGAAGGTCAAAAGGATTTTTATAGACTTTTTTTTTTTCTTATTTAAACAGTGCTTCAGTGATTGAATTCTGCCAATTGTTAAAACCCTGTGTCTGCCTGCAACTAAGCAAAATTCTTACAATTTACAATAAATACAGTGGTGGAGCATCATAAATCTGGGTATACACAAATTTAAGACTTGGGGAGCTAAGAAAAAAGAAATCTCTGGCAGAGACAATATTTGCAGATCTTCTATACAAAGCCAAGATCAATCTCCTTTCAGTAGCCTTTAGAAAGCACAACGAATGCTATGTGTGTCACACATTGCAAACAGGTAGTAATATTTGTTATAGTCTTTTAGAACCTATTCCATCCAAATTGGTGCCTCTGCAGAACCCCAGCTGCTATTTTTTGTATCAAGAAAGAAAGAGAAGTGCAGCAGGTAAGCTGTAAAATCACACACAGTGAATCAATTCTGCACTGACTTGTGCAGCGGAGGACCGAGAGGAAACCATCACTGGGAGGCCAAAGCCAGGCTCCAACCATTATGGAATAACTTCACTGTGTTGTAAACCTGCCATGTACAAGAAAGCAGAAAAGCCAGACGTATGTCCCAAATGGACGTATTTCACAGAATTCCTCCTTTGCAAAGTGCCCATTGAATTGCTGCCCAATTCAGAATGGTTTCATGCTTCAGGAGAAGTGGATGCAAGGGTACAGTTGCAGAGAAAAAGAGCGCTATGGTGAAGCTGTTCCTTATTGTCCAAGAAGCCCTATCAACTAAAAATATCTCTTCCAGTGTTGTTGTTTAAGCCCAGCTGGTAACTCGGACCCATGCAGCCACTCGCTCACTCCCCCACTTCTCCCTCCCCCCGCTCCTGGAGGGATGGGGAGGAGAATCAGCGGAATGTAACTCCCATGGGTTGAGATAAGAGCAGTCCAGTAACTAAGGTATAATACAAACCACTACTGCTACCAATAATAATAATAATGATAAGGGAAATAAGGGGAGAGGACACAACTGCTCACCACTCCCCCCCCGCCGACCGATACCCAGCCTGACCCGAGCAGCGATCTGGACCTTACGGGTAACTCTCCCCATTTTCTGTACTGGGCATGACGTGCTGTGGTGTGGAATACCCCTTTGGCCAGTTTGGGTCAGGTGTCCTGTCTCTGCTTCCTCCCAGCTTCCCCTCCTCCCTGGCAGAGCATGAGACTGAGAAAGTCCTTGGTCAGAGTAAACATTACTGAGCAACAACTAAAAACATAGAATCATAGAATAGTTAGGGTTGGAAAGGACCTTAAGATCATCTAGTTCCAACCCCCCTGCCATGAGCAGGGACACAACACACTAAACTATGTCACCCAAGGCTCTGTCCAACCTGGCCTTAAACTCCTCCAGGGTTGGAGCATTCACAACTTCCTTGGGCAACCTATTCCAGTGCCTCACCACCCTCACTGTAAAGAACTTCTTCCTTATATCTAATCTAAACTTCCCCTGCTTAAGTTTAAACCCATTACCCCTTGTCCTACCACTACAGTCCCTAATGAAGAGTCCTTCCCCAACATCCCTGTAGGCCCCCTTCAGATATTGGAAGGCTGCTAGGAGGTCTCCACGCAGCCTTCTCTTTTCCAGGCTGAACAGCCCCAACTTTCTCAGCCTGTCTTCATACAGGAGGTGGTCCAGTCCTCTTATCATCCTCGTGGCCCTCCTCTGGACTTGCTCCAACAGCTCCATTGGTGTTATATCAGCATTGTTCTCAGGCTGAAAGTCAAAAACACAGCACTGCCCCAGCTACTAAGGAGGAGAAAAATGACTGCTGTAGCTGAACCCAGGACGTCCAGCAAGTGTCAGAATTTTTTATTTTATTAAAAATTTCAATTGGATTTAGTATGCTTGCATGCATGATTGCTCTGTCTTTATTTTCCGTTTCCAGATAATCTGAGAGCTATCTGTTTATAAAATTTAAAATACAAAAAGTATTTTGGCACTCAGAGAACTTCAACTTCTAAAGCACCGTGGCTTTTGTTTGCCCTGCATCTTTTCCCATCCTTTACTCCTCATCAGAGTGGACAGAGAATGCTACCTGGTTGCAGGGGTGACATCTGGCTTATGCACAGGGCAGCTGACAATAAAAAAGGCAATATAGCTACCTATTGGGCATATGTGGATTTTCCCCAGTGCTGTATGGTTAGTTCAGCTTCACAGAATGATGATTTTCTATTTGCTTTCAAAAAACTAGAATTATCTTGAAGCTATTTAGCCATTAAATTTTCTCAGTACATTCACGCATACACAGATAATATAACTAGGAGACCACGAAAAGAACAGCACAGCTTGATTTCTTATTTCTTTTGTTGCATTGTTTCAAGTTCTCTTCTTGGAGGAAGATGTGTGTCTAATAGTTTCAGTTGGAATATACAAAGCTAATGATGTACATTGCTAATGTACAAAACAGATTTCCTATTACAAGGAGTCTTAGACAATAAACATATAATGAGTCTGCAAGTAATTTCTCACTGAAAACTAATGGTTCCAGAGTCCTTGACCTAAGCGTGGGATTATTTTTGTCAAGATGGCCAAAGTCATCACAAGTATATGAATTGAAAAAGGAGAAAATGGCTATATCAGTATGTTCAGAAAACTATTCAGACTCATGAATGCAATCTACAGGAAGATCAGCCAAGGTTATCACCAGATGTTTCTTGTCCCACTTGCCACAGCTTGATTGTATTGTAATTAATTCAGCTGAAAAGTCTCTGTGAGAACTGTGTTTTCAGCACAATTTCAAGACTGGTTTCAAATACCAGAAGTCATTTCTGATTTCTTAAAACATCCTAGACAAATGTGAAACTCTGCAGTTAAAGTATGCCAGAAAGTACTTTTTAAAATTGCACTTAAAGAGCATTAAAGGGATACTCTCTAAGTAGTTATCATTAAAGCTAGAGCTTTAAAGCTAGTTCAGAAACTTAGGCATGTGTAGCATGAAGTCTTAGTGCCTTATTCAGTAAACTATTTGCCCCAGACCATACTGCAAGTTCAGAGGTACAACAGAAATTTGAACTTGGGCTTCTGCACCAAACCATAGTATTATTTATCCAGTTAGCCATACCTAATAAAAATAAACAAAAGAAAAAAATCAGTATTTCCCAAGGTATTTTACAGCTCATCCTCCATTTTTTTAATGGCATATCAGACCAAAGACCTACTGTATTCTTGTTGTGAAGAAAGATGCTTTTAGTTATTTAAAGTTTGAGGTCTATTTAAAAATGAATTTCATCACAGTTAGATATTCACAAGCATGAAGTTAAGTCATAAATAAAACTGAACATATTTTATCATAATACACAACTTTATTTATCTGCAATATTTGCAGAAAGAACATGTTGAAATGCACTTCCAAACTACTTTGAACCTGATTCTGGACAACACAAGACAAAATGAGATAGGTTAAAAATTATGCTTCTGGTCTTCAGAGGTTTTGACCAGCAGGGCCTATATTTAACTTCAGGTGGAATCATGTTCAGCATACCTGAAAATTTGCCCTAAACTAAAGATTAGTGCTTTTATATGGGTAACATCAGCTTAAGTACCACCCACAAATTAAATAGCGATATTTCTTCCTACCCGAAAATCGTCTTTTGGATTATTTTAAAATGAAAGCACAGACCAATGTCAGCCCTCTTACAAGATGCATAGTAACGTGAGGAGGGGAAAGAAAGATTTATTTGGAATCTTCTAATTGACCTCAATGGAATTGGGCCTGGATCCATTAAAACATTAATGAAAAGCAGTTATGGAGCACGAATAGTACTCAATCTAAAACATTAATGTCCAGGTAACATTAAAAGCAGTTAGTTTAAAATTTGCAAGGAGGGGACGAGCAGGACCCCAGCTGCATTAACAACTAAATTCCTCCAACTTTCTATTAGTAGTTTTTGTCATTATATTTTAAACAGTTACAGAGATAGAAGTTCATGTTTTTCCTCAGGCTTCTCCTTCCCCACTAACCAAGTGTTAGTGGTGCTCCTCATTTTCATCTCAGTCCTGCATTATCCTGATTTTTAGACTAATGTGCCAACATGTCACAGCTTCATCCTTTCTCAGGATGGCATAGACAGTTACAGGTATTAAAACAAATAGGCCTCCAAAATCAATGTGTTTTGCAGGAAGTAAGCATGACGGTATCCAAAACCAGATAAACCCCTTCATAATAAGGGGATTCAATTTCAGCATGTCACAAAATGTTCTCCATCACCATAGCATGGCAGAAACCTTTTCTTAATGCTATGACAGATGTTTTAAACACACCACTTACTCAGAGTTATTGGATATGGGAACATGCAAATCTACCAATAATGCAAGAGCCTATACTTTATGAAGGGCACAGCTACCAGAGAGGCAACTACTTCCCTAAAGATTTAACAGTAGCTTTTCAGATAGTTTCTAGTGCAAACAAAAGTTGCCGTTAGTGTACGATCTCTAGCTTACAAATACCTGCATAGAAATCTGCTAGCAAAAATTAACCCAGTTATCAATTGGAAATTGCAAGTTATAAATGAAATGCCTCACCACCCTCACTGGAAAGAACTT
>NW_009923180.1:0-2260 GCF_000696875.1 Nestor notabilis
GACACATCAATTTGATGGATGGACCACTCAGCAAATAAGGAACTGGCTGGATGGCTGCACACGAAGTGTTGCGGTCAACGGTTCAGTGTCCACTTGGAGACCAGTAACGTTTGCTGTCCCTCAGGGAACTTTAGGTTAGATGTAAGGAAGAAGTTTTTCACAGTGAGGGTGGTGAGGCACTGAAATAGGTTGCCCAAGGAAATTGTGGATGCTCCAACCCTGGCGGTGTTCAAGGCCCGAAAAAACTTGGGCAACATAGTTTAGTGTGTGGTGTCCCTGCTCATGTCAGGGGGGTTGGAACTAGATGATCTTAAGGTCCTTTCCAACCCTACCTATTCTATCATTCTGTAAGTGTTTTTCTCCTTCTTATGTAAAAGTCAGAACAGTAAATATTTCCTCAAATAAAGTAAAGCAAACTGTGAGAATCCATGCTTTTTCAAGTTTGCTTATATTTAACAAAACACTAAATCTTGAATAAAGGCATTTTGCTTCATGTAGTGTTCATCTATCAGGAGTTCCATACTACAGGATATGGTTAAAGGTAATTTTTTTCTTCACTCCCCTTTCTTTGGTCTGTGTGTACATGTATACAAGTATAGTAAACTTTTATCTGAGATGATTAGGACTGCCACAACCATATGTAATATTTCTTAGTTGTCCACAAATTCTTACTACAATATTCAGTCTGTGAATTATGACTACCCAACACTACACATTTGCACTGTAGATTAAGAATCAGGGAATGTGTTCTTCTGTTCAACAACAATAGCAACAAAATAAAAAAAAAAATTATAGTAACAAAGAAAAGACAAAATACATTAGATGTGTTTGTAAAACATTTTTAAAAAAGTCCTCTTAATCCAGGTCTTTTTTCTTAAAATTGTGATTTTGTGGATGGGAAGATATAATACATAAAGATATAAAGCATTAAAAAAAAAGAGTTCTTTTTAAGGTGTCAAACACAGAAATTACTGTAAACAGATGTGCTAGCTGGGACTGCTATTTGTAGTCTTGAATCTGGACTTTATATAGCAAATATCCTCTGATTGTTCTGGACAGCCTTTTCCAAAGGCTACACGTCAGTGAGTTTGTCTGTGCAATGTGATATTCTAAATAAGGTGGCCAAATCAGTAGCAAGAAAACTGGCTCAAGTGGGTCTGAGTGTATCTAAGCAACAGCAACCAAGCTCAGTACCTCAGCACTGAGAGTGTGGAACTAGCTTAGTGCTTTGGTGTATTTCGTATCTTTATGTAACATGTTATTCTGTCATACCTATTTATTTCTTTCTACAACAACTTTCTGCCAAACTTCCCTACTCATGCTAGCAGAAAACTCAGTGTATGTGGAAAGTGATGCCCCGAAATATTATTCAACCACCTTTCTGAGACTGAAAGAGACTCCTTGAACTTCTTTAAGTACATCTTCATTCATTAGTGCCTTAGTGGTGTTGAGCATAGCTGTAAAAACAATTTGTGTCTTCAGAAGGAGCAGATAAAATAAAATGGAAAATTCCCTGTGTGAATACCAGCTGTGAGTGCTCTTACTGTTTCTGGGTCAGAAAGAGACGAGGAAAGGGGAGAAGGAAAGGAGATAAAAGTGAGGCCATATAAACTTTCAGATGGATGTTACTAAAAGCCACCAAGAAAATGGAAAATGTTAAGTTTTAACATTTTTGGAACAAAATCTGTGGCAGAATATTTACTGGTAAATGGTGATATAATTATAACTCAAAGGAAATTTTGGTGACTCTGAAAATTTCAAACTAATACTATTGCCAAATATTGACATGGTGTCTGGCAAGTTAGCAGGAAAAGAGCAACAACTGTGATTTACAAGAAAGATTTTGTCCATAATACAATCATGCCTATTGTTTGTGTATATGGTATTTGTAGATATGAATTTCCCACTTAGTCAACAAAATCTTCATCATATTAAATAGAAACACTGGCAATGAATTATTGCAGAAACTTAAAACACATAGAATTTTATTATGCACACTTTTAAATCTGTTTATTTTAGCATGCACAACAAATATTAATGGATCACATAAATGATATTGTTAAACTACTGACTCCTTTTTAGTCACTGGAATAAATTCCTGGTAAGACCACTGCTAGTTAACAATTTCTCTACGTAGAAAAAGCCAGTTTTGAAGAGCCTAAGGAACAAGAGTGAACATAGAATCATAGAATGATAGAATAGTTTGGGTTGGAAAGGACCTTAAGATCATCTAGTTCCACCCCCCCTGCCATGAGCAGGG
>NW_009923180.1:2291-2621 GCF_000696875.1 Nestor notabilis
CACTAAACTATGTCGCCCAAGGCTCTGTCCAGCCTGGCCTTAAATGCCTCCATTGGAGCATTCACAACATCCTTGGGCAACCTATTCCAGTGCCTCATCACCCTCACTGTGAAGAACTTCTTCCTTATATCTAACCTAAAGTTCCCCTCTTTAAGTTTAAAGACGTTCCCCCTTGTCCTACCACTAAAGTCCCTGATGAAGAGTCCTTCCCCAGCATCCTTGTAGGCCCCCTTCAGATATTGGAAGGCTGCTATGAGGTCTCCACGCAGCCTTCTCTTTTCCAGGCTAAAGAGCCCCAGCTTTCTCAGCTTATCTTCATACAGGAGGTGC
>NW_009923181.1:0-870 GCF_000696875.1 Nestor notabilis
TCTGTATATATATAATTATATAAGTAGTTTTATATATATATATATAATTTTTCTTCTAAAAGTTATGGTTCAGCAAAGAAGTAGCAGTGTAGTGATCTTTGGCAAAACTTTCAGTGAGGTGGTTTCTTAGGTTGAAAGTTGACTATTTTAAAAAGTAGAGTAGCTTGAAATGTTACCGTGCCAAATTCAGTTTCTGGATTGAAGATCTCATTAGAGATGATTATGTGAGAATGATAGAGATTTCCCCCCAAGTATTTCTGTTCATCTCTCAGAATATATTTATATACCAGGAAGCAGAGTAATGTAGTGTTCCTGCTACTTTTAAGCTAACTTAGGCATGAGACATTCTAGTTTACCAGACAGCTGCCTAGCCACAGCTGTATATTCCTCAGTGGCTGGGTGTGTCAGTGGCTGGATCTGTTTTTTTCCACACTGAGCTCATTTATGTCTGGGCTACACTGCCAGGAGGACCTGAAGAGGTTTACATGTCCTTTCACTGCAGTATACTTGTTACTGCCTGTGACTTCAGTGAAAATGTAATCTTAGCTCACTGATGGCTAGTGCTACCTGCCCGAGTTGAAATGGCTCTGAGACAGCAAAATGGGAAGGATAACTAATGGGTTTAACTAATGCCTTTCAGGACAGTATATATCAACTGAAGGTCAGTTGCTCTTCTGTAAATATTGCTTTTTGCTGCTCTGACTGTTGTTAATGAAGCTGCAGCTCGCTTCTGTCTACCCCTGGTTTCCGGTGTCTGGATTGGTTTGAGGTTGAGAATTGTTTCCTGTTTCTGTGCAGCTCTTGGGTAGTTTAATTGAAACGACATGTCAGCAAATATGTGTCCAGTGGGGCTAGGGAAAGAGACCAGGG
>NW_009923181.1:901-12365 GCF_000696875.1 Nestor notabilis
CTTCAGCAAAATGACTGAATATAGAAAACTTCGTAGAAAAAGAAGAAAAGTCAACAAGCTGATGTTTGATGTGAACGGCAAAGTTTGTCTCCTTCTGGAAAGGCTGGGAAAGTGCATGAAGGGAAGCCTGAGGCTTCTACAAGGACAAGAAGAAACATTAGTGACAGGGGAAAATCTGTCCTCTTGATTTCTTCCAACTTGACTTTGCACATATGAATAAACATACTTGAACGAGGAAAACCACTAAATCTATATATCAAGTCCTCAAGAATGAATCCATCAGAAACAGCTTCAAGTTTGTACACTAAGCAAAGAAATTATTATGAAAAGATTGGTGATTCCACGTATTTCTCTGTGTTATGAAGTGGCTTTTTTGGATAGTTAAGAAACTATGGCCATTGTGTAAAGAATGTATCCATTGATATGATTTGGTTGAATTTCCACCACTATTATTTTGTAGTTACTAGTCTCTTGGATGCAGTATCTTCTTTTTGACATATTTTAGGAATCCCAACAGACAGTAGGAATCTATTGTTTCATGCAAAACATATACATAAAAGCAAATAATGGACTTGGTCCAAAAGGGCTGACAGTCTAAGGTGTAGATCTTGCATTCAATTGGTTGGAAACATAAGACTACTCATGCTTTCTCCTACACAGAGTATGGTCTTCCAAGGAACTTTGTATCAGCATGTAAAATCAGAGCTGTGCCTAAGTCTTGGCAGATCATACACCTAAACATGCAAGCAAAACTTTGGCAATGTTACTGAAAATTTACTCTTCCATTTTTACTGACAGAGAAGTGAAGCACACAGACTCACTGCTGCATCTCTTCAGTTCAAACTCCAGTTGCCCACACTGTCTGGTATGGTCAAGGGTACTTACCTGGAGAGAGAAGTGTAGGGAGCATACTGGTGCACTGGAGGGGGGCTGAGATATGTCTTGGATTGCCATAATACGGTCTATCCTCAGCCCTGAGGTATGTGTCATTGCTGTTCACCTGCATTGGGAAATTCACCTCAGCAAGCTCAATTTGAGTGAACAGTGTGCTAATCTGGCAAAGAAAACCAACAGGATGCTGGATTACATCAACAAGGGCATCACCAGCAGAGATAAAGTCATTATTCCACTTTACTCAGGCCTTGTCAAACCATACCTGGAACACTGTATTCAGTCCTGGTCTCCGCTGTCCAAAAAAGATGTGGATAGGCTGGAGAGATGATCAAAGGACTAGGAATCCTGCCATACGAGGAAAGGCTGAGAGAAATGGTTTTGTTCAGCCTAGAGGAAATAAGGCTTAAGGGAGACCTTATCACTAGGTTCCAGTATTTAAAGAGTGGCTACGAAGAAGATGGAAACTCTGTTTTTACAAGGAGTCACATGGAATAGATGAGGGCTAATAGGCACAAGTAACTCCTGGGGAGATTCCATTTAACAGAAAAGGAAAATTTTTCACAATAAGAACAATTAGCCTTTGGAATAACCTCACCAGGGAAGTCGTGGATTCCCCAGCACTGGACACTTCTAAGATTCAGGGAACAGGGTGCTGGGTCATCTTGTCTAACTGTGCTTTTGCTAAGGTTGCATGAGATGATCCTTGATGTCTCTTCCAACCTGGGATTCTATGATTGATTCACCTTTTTCCCTTATCTAGGCTTCTTCTGAAGTTTTCTGCCTTCCCAGTCACTTTTTCTAAATCTCTTGAATCACAGCTTGTCACAGTATGCTGGCACACTCATTTCAGCATGGAGGATGAAGGATCCTTCATAAATGTCTCTTTGATAGGTAGTGTAAGTATAAAGAGATGGGAGAGAACAGCTGGGAGTTCTAAGAGCTATGTAGCAGGCTGTTGCCCAGGTTCATATTCTTCAAGGTCCGAACCAGTTTTGACAATAGTTTTTCCTCTCTACCATGCATAGGATTACTGCAGTCCTCACATAGATGAAGCGAATTTGGATCTCAGTGCCTAAACTAGAGATAAACCAAAGAAAGAATCTAAAGTCATACAAACCCACATTTCCTTTGTCTCAGTCTTAGGTACATGAGCAATTGCCTTTTGTTCCCTATTTCTTTTCCTGAATGGTAAAAGTTGATATGGGTTCAAGAGAGACAGGACAAGTTTATGGAAGAGAAGTCCTTTGAAGATCACTAAATATGTAGAAACCACATCCAACTCTGGAAGTACCCATACTAAAAACAGTTGGTGTCTGGGAAATTATTAACTGGAAATATGTATGCTTGTTTGCTCTACATCTTCCTTAGCCATCAGGTAATGACCAGACCTTTTAATTTGGTTTGGGGTTTGTTCTTTTTACTAAGTTGAGGTTGTGGAGTGCTTCAGAAACCCTTTCCCTTTTATTAGAGATAAAGTTACATTTCTTGCCATAAAATAGATGGGTTTTGATGTTATTCTGGATTCCCCCTTTTCACAACAGAAGGCTGCACAGGAATTTATTCTTCATAAAATGCCATCTTGAAGGTGGTAGAGATTGTCTCAGTCTTCCTCTGATTCTGCCGCAGATTTGAGATTCACCAGTGCTGAAGGAGGTCCAACCCCTTCTATAGTTCTTAACCTTGTGTTTTACTAGGGAAAACCCTTGTTCCTAGTTCAGTGCCATCAGGCTTCTTAACCTTCTTGCTTACACCACACAAGCCAATGTCTTTGCTGATTTGATCCCTGATAAGAAGGAGGACAGGTCAGTTTTGGGGGGGGGGGGGAAATAACAAAAAGATTGGGATCAAAGAAATGAAAATAATACAACATTTTCTTGTAGCAGGAATAAAGTAGGAAGAAAGAGGAAATCTTCAAGAGCCTTTATTAATAAAATTATGGAAGTAAACTGTATTTGCAAATACACTCTTACTTCTGTTAAAACACAGATTTTCTCTTTGTCTTAACTGATGGAATTTTGATCACTTTCTCAACCTATCCTCACTTGTTTTCTATTGGGCTTGGGATTTTTTTTTTTTTTTTTTCCAAAAGTCTGGGAGATCCATCACCCCAAATAAGCAGACTTTAAAGGTCAAGAGAACTCTTATCCTTTTAGTTCCTTTCATGAGAGCTCTGAGCAGCAGGCACAGCAATCTCAGCATGGACTCAATGATATTTCCTCACAATGTAGCCGGAAACTGCATGCCTGCAGGGTAAAACAAAATTACCAGTGTTCCCCCATGAATGTCCTACATCTTGAGAGGCCACAGCCAGCTACAGAGCAGTTAGCTGCATGGCTGAGCACTGGCTGTAAATGCTTACTTCAATTGTGACAACTGCCACTCAGAAGGGATGCATTTAATCTTGGAGGATAGATGTCTCGAGACATCTCCCCTAAGTGACACAAAGTCTCTGGGTGTAGGAAGGAGTGCTGAAGGGTTCTGTATATAGACAGTTTCTCTCTGAAAGTAGGGTAAGTGCAGACAATTTGGAGAGCTGCTGATAAATTAGCTTTAATATTAATCTAGTCCCTACTAGATTCTAGTCTAATGAAAGTGGCTAATGAATGCCCATGGAAAAAAGTGAAGCCCAATAACATAGAAGAATGTCAATAATAATGATAAAGGCAACTCCCTTTTCTCATTTTGCCTATTATTATTGATGGCAATGCACAAATTTTTGCAGATTTGCTTAGAAAATATTTTGATTAAGCCATGCAATACAGCTGATGAGAACCCAAAATTCAGAATCTACAGAAATTTCCTTTGGGACTAACACTCCTAAAAGTGATGATCTAGGATGGCAGGAGAGTGAGTGAATTACAGCTGCTGATGGACCCCATTGAGGACTTCTGGACACCATCATTCTCCCTTCCCAATCCAGTCAGAACCTTTTGCTTATCATTATTAAGCAATCTGTAAGAAAATGGCAATAGCATTAGATTTCTTGAAAGATAAACAGCAATTAAGGTGAAGTATGAATAAAATAGGTCCAGTTTTTCAACAGCACCAAAGGGTCTAGTGGTCACTATAAGAATTTAGGCTGCAAACTCATCCAGACAACTTTGAAAACTGTGGGAGAATTTTTACAGCATTTTTAAAGCCTTTGCTGCTGTCAGTTACTTTGTGAATTTTAAAAGTATAACCTGGAGGTGTAATGAATACTGTGCAACATGATCTGAAGGGAACTTTAGGTAACTTACTGTAAGTGCACATACATGCACATGATTCTTTCTAAATATATTGACCTATTTACTGCGGTAGTTACCTGTTTAAGACTTGCAGTTGTATTAAGTAAAATAGTGTGCCTGGGCTAATACATTTTCAGAGACCCTATTTGTTTTACTGAAGAATTTATTGCAGCAGTAATAACTGTCAGACTGAAAGCGTGGTTAAAGTGCTAGAGACAGGACCAACTGCAAAGGGTATCTATCAAAATATCGACTTCCTGCCAGCAGTGTTGTGAACTCTTTTGTCATAAACTCAAGCACCCAGAGTTGAAACCTCGATCAATGAAAGGGGAATCTGGTATCCAGATCTTTTAGAGAGGGCATCTCTTCTGTTTGACCTATTAGGACACAAATAACAGTTTTTATACAGTGCATGTTTGATTTACAGCAAGCCTTCAGGCTAACTACTGACATTTATATTTTAAACTATGTGGACAACACTTACCATCTGAAAGAGTTAAATGCAGAGCTCCCAGTTGTACTCTAATAAAAAGTTTTAGCTTTTTAACCCGCAAATAGAAATTTCATTACACTGTGTAGTTATGTGCCATGCAGAATTTTATTTCTTTCCTCCGCCTGCTGTTTTCCCCCCAGCTCTTTGATTTTGTTTAACTTTTAGGATCCTGGTAGCCTAGAGAGTATGATTCTGTCTGAAAATGTTGCTGAATGCTGTTCCCTCAGCATTCCCAGAGGCAGTATGCTTGGCAGTATGTCTCTGTCCTCTATGGACATAATTCACCTATAGACTCTCCAAAGACCCTCTGTCTCTCAGAACTTCTATTTCACCTGTAGCTAGAAACTTGTTGAAAAATTATATAATATTATGATCAAACTTATAGATACAGCATAATAAAAACTTTATGAATAATCTGTATTTCTAACCTATTCCTAAAATCACTTTATAATGTAGCACAATGTGGATACAAGCGGTTGCACACATGGTATTTCATTCTTGGCATATACATATACCAGAAAGTCACAGAATCATAAAATTATTTGGGTTGGAAGGGACCTTTAAAGGTTATTTAGTCCAACCTTCATGTCATGGGCAGGGACACCTTCCACTAGACCAGGTTGCTCAAAGCCCCATCCAACCTGGCCTAGAACACTTACAGCGATGGGACATTCACAACTTCCCTGTGCAACCTGTTCCAGTCTTTCACCACTCCATAATAAAAGGTATTTATATATTATTATATAACACATGCTTATAAATTATGTAAGTTATAGCATTAATTATGGCTATTTGAGACTAAATTCCATATGTTATAACCTGGTGTGAGAGATATTAAATAAGAACCATATTAAATGTGTGGATTAAGCCTCTTGATATCTAGGGCTTTTTTAAAATATGGACAGCAGGACTCAGACTCAGCTCTGATTCTGTTCAAAGCTGTGCTTGCCAACTGGAGGCAGCTGGGTTTCACTTTGCTTGCTTCTTCAGGATTCCAGTGGGGATTTGACTTTCGGATCAGTGCATGTAGTTGCTGGACACACAAATCTCCTTAGATGTCTTCTCCTCACTTTTGTTGAGCTCAGACTGGCTTGAGGGGGTTGGTCAAGTAGTGGACATAATCTTTTTTTCATGTTCTGATGGGTGTCCTCTGTGTGTTTGATTAATAGGATGACAACAGGAAATGCTACCCGTGTAATTTGCTGTTAAACTGTGTGCTTCTCAGTGTAGCAGTGTGAACGCTGCAGCCAGTGCTGGCCTGCTGCTTCATGTATATTACTGACTTTTAGCAGGATTTTGATTCATATGAATAAATTTGTGTATAATTGTTTTTCTTATTTTAGAGCTCACATAGGAATGAGGGGTAGACATATGCTTGGTTTGTCACTGCTTGCTGCAGTCTACTTTTTGAGGCTTCAGGGGTGGTGGTCATTTGTATTATGCCTTTCATATGTGTTTCCTCTTTTTACAAGAGGGAACTTTCATTGAAATTTGAGTTCTGCAGTGCCAATTGCTTGATCATTACAGTGTCATTTCAGTATGTTTTCTTCAGTGCTAGTTTTCACAAATACCTTCCATTCTCACACCAGCAAGAAAAATGGCTTAGATTATTGCTGAGTGTGTGAACAAGACTTTTACCTCAGAGGAGGAACTTTTCACCTGTGTCAGAAACAGAGCTTTTTCCTTGGTATATGGGATTTGTCTGCAGCAAGGTGATATAGTGCAACACAGGAACGAAAAAAACTTTAGTGCACTCTGGATGTATTATACAAAATATAATACTGGATGTATTATACAAAATACATTGCCAGTTTCCATCTTTACATAAGCCCTTTTTCTTGAATGCCATAGTTGGTTTGGGGTTTTATTTAATTAAAAAAGAGTGTCTCCAGACACTGATATTATTTTTGAAATTTAGATGTATATTCCACTTATGAGCTATAAAACATCCTCACATGAAGTGGTTGATAACACATTCAGGTGTCTGTTTTAAAAGTGTGTACTGGAAAAAGTGATTCTTGCTTTAATTTTAGTAGTTTTATACAGAGTAACATAAGAAATTTTATCAGCAGATCTTGAATCGTCCTGCTGTGCATTAGGTGAGTTTATCTGTCTGCTGCAGTCAGAATCTAATTTGCTCATCCTTAGTCATATGATTTTAATCTCTGAGTACTCCATACACTCAAATACAGTGCTGCTTGGGTTACACGCTCAAAATGATGTGCTTCTGCAAAATTAGGTTCCACAATAACTATTGTTGTAATAAAGATGAGAAGATCTGTCTCTTTTTTGTGTTAAAGTGTTCTGTCTTAAGCACAAATAAAAAATGGTTTTTGCATAAATATTACAATTTAAGTGAATTGTTACATTGAAATGTAGGAAAATTTGACTAAATCATAGACTTTTTCATTTCAAAGCAGGCTTAAGCGCAGTACTGACTCCCTCTCTGAGAAGAAACGTTGTGGGGAGGCTTTCACTCATGCTTCTGTTATCACGGTTCAGATCCATATGAATCATAATGGCATCCTCTTTCCAGCAAATCCAGATTTTTAACATTTAATGATGATGTGGTTCAGATGTATTATTCACTCAAAAGAAAACATCTCACCATCTCTGAACAACACCTTTTCAGGCCCCCATGCCATTAGACAGTATTTTTGTTTTAATTAGAATGAGTGATATGCTGCTGGTAAGCATGCATATCATGTGTCTTTCTGTAGTCTTGAGGCTTTTATGGTTTGGCTTTTAAATTTACTCTGTTTACAATCAATGAAGTGTGCTACAGGCTCAATAAGACTAAAATTAACTTAACGCAATTAGATATAATTCAAAATTTCTGCAAATCTAGTCCTTTGTTCACTATTTGCACTAAATTACTAGAAAGCAACTACAAGGTAGGCCAGGATCAAGACTGTTTAAATCTAACTGGTACTTTTTTGCCTTCCTCCAAATCATTTCTGATTGTCCTATGAACTGAGAAATAGGACAACAAATAAATAAAAAATGAAATACCACTTCTCAGTCTGTGCTCTGTAAGGATCTTTACTTGGTGGGCCTAATCTGAGCCTCCTGGTTACAGTCCTGGTATGTCTGGGAGTCATACCTCTGCTTCCTGACTCAGGAAGCTCGAGGACCAGCTCCAAAATGTGGAAAGGTATTTTGGGTGAGGCAGGGCAGAGCACACAGCAAATTTCCAGACATTTCAGCTTCTGTGACCCCTGAGGATACGTGTCCCAGTTGGAGAGTTGGGCTGGCAAGTGCAGTGCTACTGAGGCATGAGCCTTTGCCCCATGATGAGGGATGCACCCCAACAGCTCAGGAATGGGAGCAGAGCAAAAGCCATGGTCTCGCCAGCTTATTCAGAAACTGAACAAGCATCTGTGCTGTTTGCTTGTGTTAACAAATCTTCAAAAATTGACTTTCTTCTTTCCTTAACTAAATGTTTTCATTGCCTTGGCCAACACTGACAAACTGTGCTAAGAATTGAGTGATAGAGTAAAGCAGCATGAGCTATGTTTATTGCTGTTCTCAAATAATGATAGCAATTTTTTAAATGATTTTTCACCTAAATGGTGTTTCTTTAAAATCATGTAGGAGTTCAGGCTGATATTAAGATATAAATTGATGCCAGAGGAGTTGTGATTTGGAACAGATATCATATATTTTATTTCTAAACCCACATTTTTTCTAGAACTCAGTGAGTATGTAGAAGATTGTCATTGTTAACATTTACTCAAATTCAATTTTGTAGATGTTTAAGAAGTCTTTTTTAACTAATAACTTTAAAATTGAAAGGAAATATGTAAATAAGGAAGAGTCACAATAAACATTTCAGATTAAGGATAATTAAACTACATTTGTCCATGTGTCTTTTTAAGAAAAAACCAAAAAACTCTTTGGTTTTGTAAACAGAAAGCACAGTTAACTAAGCCATTAAAGAATCATACTTCCTTCTGGTAATTATGGTCACCATATCCAGGATTTTTTAAAGCCCATGTTTCAGAGTTTCAGCTGACAGAAATTAAGAAAATATGCATGGATAGAATGTTTCAAATGCTAAATTAAATGGTGACATGTCATGAAAGCAGTGCCTATATTTCTGGAGGTCCCAGAGTTATTGTACAAAATTCCGCATTAATATCTTACTCAGTTACTGTGATTATATCCTTTATATCAGTGAATGTGATGACTGCCAGCTAAAATGAAACCATTCTGTGTGTCCTCTTAGGATTATGCCAAACCTAATAATGTGTGAGAGTTGGTCTGCATTTCTCCGGAGCCAGCGATGCCAGCCCATCCTGGCAGACTAATGTGTAGTCAATATATCTTTCACCGGCCACCAGAGCCCTAGTCAAGCATGCAGAGGCGCCAGTCAATAAATCATGGCCAGAGGTCACTGCCATGGCAGCTCAGCGCCCCCAGGTTGTGCAGCTTTGCTTCAGACCTGGCCGTGGGTCTCTGGGCTGCCTGACAGCCGCAGGTTGGTGCAAGGTCAAATTTATGCCCAGCAGGGTATTGGCCTCCCAGATGCTGTTTTGCTGTTTCTGGCACTGACCATTAATTCTCCTCTATCACCATGTTTAACCCTTCCCACCTGCACCTGCACAGCCTCATCTGGGGCCCAGGCACGCTGGGGAAGGATGCCTTCTCCTGAATCGACCCCTGCAGAAGTCCTGTTTTGACATTTTCGTTTTTTCTCAGTCAAGAGAAAATGGGAGGCATAGGTAGATATTCCTAAAGTCAGGAGGGGCTGCAAATGCTTGTGAAAGCCAAGTTCGGGGTGTCTAGTCCGACATCCAAAATGGTCCAAGTCAGTGAGTTCACTGCACAGGTGTCAGGAATGATGTTTGCCTACAGGTACAATGCCTTTGCAGCTGCAGGCTTGGAAAATGGAGAGCTATATCAAAGTTCCTTGAGGATAACTTAATTATTTGGTCTTGTTCTCCAATAATTTAAATAAATATATGACCTCAGAATCTCAGGGACTCATCTAAAAGTTACAGTGAAATAAATATAGCATCCTGAAGAATCCTTGCACTACCCTTATCATCCTCAAGTGAGCAGGAAATACTTATTAAATCACTGGGAAGCCTTGCTCTCATAAGATTTGTAAAATTTTAAACCTCATTCACGGACCATAAAGTTCTGTACAAGCTTAGATACACAATATATATTTGACCTGCTGAGTACATTGCCACGGGGGGTAGCCAAGTAAAATAATTTGACTTGAGCAAAAAGGTGCAGATACTTTTATGATCACTAATAACATTTTTATAGCTATGAGAGCCATGATAATAAGGATAATCAAATCATACATTTCAGGACATAAGCAGATTCTAGTACCAGCAACGGTCAGGAAAAAATTTTACCTTTTGTCACATACACACACACACACACACACACAAATAGGTGCACAGTGACTAAAATTATATTTTAAAAGAACTTAATCATCTTAAAGTTGGGCACTGAAAGCTGTAGCACAATAGTCTAGGCAGGCTAGGCAGGGCTGAAGGCTACTCTGGTATGAAAAAACCTTTGATTAGCTTCTACATTCCGATATCTAAAAATATCCTTATGGCTTAGACTTGTCAATCGTCACATCTCTCTGCCTGCCCTCTGTACTCTCCCAGTAATACCATGCCTGACACCTCATTCGCTCATATTCTTTCTGATTGTTTCTGTGCCTTATAATTCCCATTCTTACAACATTACTTTTTTTTCCTCACTAACCAAGATTTTACTCTTTCATTATTTAAAGCTAAGCTGTTTCTTTTCTAAAACCTAAAAAGGATCACATTGCATACTTTCTAGTGTGAGGTTCCTTCCACTTTGCATACCCTGAAGTAGACGGGAATACTCTCAGAGGCTTACCCACAAGATCCAGGCAGGAGATGGACCATCACACCAGCAGGTCTTGCAGGTGATGTGTCCTGATTCTACCTTGGAAACTCAGTGACCTCCCCAATGAATAACACAGTTTTGCAGTGCCCCTTACTTATCCCATTACTAGGCATAACAATGTAGCACCACATAAATGAAAACTAACACTTATGGTTATGGAAAGTATTAACCTGCAGCACCATCTTTCAACAGAAATAATAATGTCCTTTTTCTTAATGTGCAAGTCTTGAAATAAATATTTGCACTGTTAATTTGTATATGCAAATAGCTTTTGAGAGAGATGCTGTTTCTAACAGTCAGTGTTTGTTCTTTTCCCTATTATTTCCAACTATGTGCAGAAAAACTTCTAGGGAACTGTGTGCGGATAGACAGAATGTGCTTTCAGGACAATTGCATGCTTTCTGCAAGTTCCAAAAGAGATGTCCATATATAAGGTGAGTTATACTTAAAGTGCTACGTTAGCCATGAAAAGTTGGCTATCATCTTCTGGATGCTTTCTCAGTCAGTGGAGAGCCTGTGACAGTTCCAAAACAGTATTCATTTAACCAATCTCTGCACATAGCACCTTACAGTAGGACAAATTTTCCCATTCTCTCTCACCAGCTACAGTAGAGAGTGGACAGCCAGATCATACTAAACTCTAGCATCGCAGAATTGGAGTTAGGTGAGAGAAATGACAGTATCAGGGTGTGCACTCCTTTTCTGGAGTCCTTCTTCTTATCTATACTTTAGAGCACCCAGAAGTACTTTATGAATAAAATGTAATTATAGAAACAGCAAGAAGAGTGTTCTCTAGAAGCCACTGTAACACTGAGGGTAGGCTGTCATAAAAAAAAGCCCACAAACTAAGAACACCCAACGAGAATCTGCATTCAAAACTAAATCAGAATAGATAGTCAAAGATTGACAGGAAAGCTGTTGATGAGATAAAAGTTTCAGCAGCAGGAAT
>NW_009923181.1:12396-14858 GCF_000696875.1 Nestor notabilis
GGCCTGACACCTTAAGATGAATGAGAGTGGCCTGTCATCTGCATCTTTCCAGTGCCTTTAGATTTGTTTGTGGGAAGCAAATATTATATACAACAGCTTTTTCTATTTGTCCTAATTATAGGGTAAAACCAGTTTGCCCCTACTCTGCTATCCCTCCATCCACTTCCGCCCTCAAGAAAATCATTAGAAAAACAAAGGTTAATTCTAATCTTGAAAAGATTTGGTGGATGTATGTCCAACTGGACAACACCCACTGTTATACTGAACTAGTTTCTTAGGATCAGATGGTGTGGTTGAAGCAGTCTTTATAAAAAGCATAAGTATGAATTTGTACATTAGGTTTCTTCAGGCAGGATTATTTACTTGGCACTGGTGCCAGTGATGGCTTTTATTAGGCAACGGAAAAGAGCTGTATGTAAGCATGTATAGGAAAGAAGGGATGGTTTTTGATCTTTGCAGGAAAAAAAAAAGTCTAATGAGGGATATTTCTACACCGATTCCAGAATTACAATGGGAGTGACTGAATATACAAAGGAATAGAAATAGCAGGTCCCATTTGTCTTCAGTGCTCTGATATCCGACCTAACACCCATTGCTTGAAATAAACTAAGCTGCTCAGTGGCAAGTGGACCCATCTGGTAGTACAATTTGCTCATTATCTTTAGGTACTTGAAATACTGCTATATTCTGCCTGGATTTCCTGTTTCCATGTATATTTCTTGACACAAAATCTGGTTCTACCAAACCAGAGCACTTTATAATGATATTCAGTCACTGGTTCATTTTTTTTTCTGTCTAGATAAGTATCATGAATAATACAATAAATGTTGTATTAGAACTCAGAAATGACTGAGTTTTATAACAAAGGAAGTTCTGATGTTTTAAGATGAATTTACGTTAGCATGATTGCACAGGCACTAATGAATTAATCTGAAGCGTTGCATGAAATTTGTTGATGCATTTGAGACAGTGGATTAAAATTAGAAGGAAAATTGGTACAAGAAGAAAAGAGGCATGAAAGAAAAAATGCAGTGGGGAAAATCAGGGTAGGAACAAAGAAGGCGTGCTTATCTTACACTTGGTTTCACTGCTAAGGAAACAGGAGAAGTCCTAGAGAGAAGGTGCATATGAGAAGCTCCTAAAGCTGTGTTAGAAGTCTGCTTGCCTGTAGCGCTAAGATAAAATAAGGTACAAATATTTGCGTGGAAATTGCTTCTTTTTTTTTCCCTCCTCCTCCTCAGAGGATGGGGACAGAGAAGCATGTATGCCTAGAAGGTCTGGAACTAATGTGGAGAGGACACTTGGCATAGCAGGGACTAGGATGAAGAAGGGCCACAGGAACTGGAAAAGGGAGAGAGAGAGAAATAGTATAGTAAAACGCAGCTAGAAGTGAAGTTGGAATACATGTTAGACAGTTGTTTGAAAGAGTGACCTGATAAACAACTGTAATGAGGGATGCTAAAATGGATATGAAATTTGTTTGTGATGACGTTAGTGGTTTAGGAATAAATCTGGTGCAGCAAACACTGAAGTTTCTACTGTAATTTGGAGGAAATTAGTTATTGGAATATATATGTTGAATGAAGAATATTTTTGGTTAACACAGAGAGGTTAGAAGCGGCAGAACACTGCAATGCTAGGGGTCCTTGGTCACTCAGCCTTGGTGAAACCATCACACAGGAAAGTCAGCTGATAACCCAGAAATGGGAGGTAGAACACAAGTCAGAATAGTCGAATTCCAGTGGAAGAGAGCTGTATTAATAGCAGAGGTAGTAGTAGTAATGCAAGTGAACAATGTAAGTAATATATAAAATACAACAATTGATTTTAGATTTCTCATACAGAAAAAGAAGGGTTTAATCTGGTTTTTGGAACATGGAATAAATGTTTTAACGTTAAAAAACTAGACTGGAGGCAGTCTATTAATATGTGATTAAACAAACAATATAGAACTCTCATATGAATAAAAACTGTAACAAGAAAATTTTGTAACAGTGGTATAATAAAGATATACCTCACAATATTTTTTAGTTCAAAGCACAACAGATTCAAACTGATCAGATAGAGGCATACAGACTGCAAACAGTTTTATGTGCTGCAGATTGAGAAGTCACTTCAGATATTCAAGAAGACAGTTTGTATCCTAAAAATGAACAGGGAAAAAAATTAGATACCCAGACATAGTCAGAAGTAACTCCATGGTGGAAGAACTGAAGAAAAGCAATACTATTGCAGTGCTACCAGCAACCTTAATTAGGTAAGGTTACTGCTTTTCCATAATCCATTCAAATATATCTCTGCAAAGTAGAAATCACCTCCATACCTAATCCTTTTCTGTCTTAATTCTTATTCATTCACACTCCTGGATGAGTAATGTGTTGGTAATCTCTCTATCACAACTTTGCAAATAAACAAATCCTACACTCCTAAATTTCTGAGTGCTTCCACCCACCCCCCCCCAC
>NW_009923182.1:0-308 GCF_000696875.1 Nestor notabilis
CTCAGTCATCTCATCTCCCGCTCCCTTACTTTATTGCTGGTCCGCTGCCGTTCAGAGGTCTTCGGTTCTCTTAGTCAGGCCCATTCACCTCCTGGAAAAGACAACAAGGAGGCGCATTTTGAATGTCATCGAAGTTCCACGACACCAAAGCAGCTGCTGCCTCAGTCTGCTCATCATCCCTCACCTGGCCCGAGTCCACTCCGGAGCACAGATCTCACCTCGCTCATCGCTCGGCACCACCACATAAAAAACATCAAGCAAGCGTAAGCCACTCCGAAAGCGGCGGGCGGACTTGCTGCCCAGAGCAA
>NW_009923182.1:448-799 GCF_000696875.1 Nestor notabilis
GAGCTTGATCTGGCTCTAACGCTCAGGCTCAGACTGAAACTCGTGCTAACATTCATACTCAGACTGACAGTCACACTCGCTCTTAGATGCAGACAGACACACACTGGCCCAGATTCTCAGGCTTACCCTCAAAACTTACATTGAGACCCACTCGCACACAGGCTCTCTTACCCCGACTGATTCATTCAAAGCTTACACCCAGAGGTCTTCTGTCCATTCAGGCGCTTCTGCAAGACAAGAAGTACACCGTGACTCTAAAAAGCCACCACACCCCAGACTTCAGCCCAACAAGGGTAACCCTTTCAAGCTCGCATTTAACTCCGATTCCCAACCTTCACTACCTCTCCACAT
>NW_009923182.1:1100-1360 GCF_000696875.1 Nestor notabilis
CAGGGGGCCACAATGGAGACGCAACGGGGCTCCACGGGAGCCCCCCAACAAACTCCGACACCGCAACGCCATTCCTAAACCAAGTGCCAAGACCCAAGATGACGGATGCACAAGAATTGCAACTTCAAGACCTGCATCATGAGTACGCGGGGACAGAGTCCCCTCCATCCGAGAGGGACGCCAAGAGAACAGAGCTTGCGACCCACGGCCCTATGAAAGCTGAGTAGAGGGACTACTGTTTGGGTCCAGGGGAGTGGGGG
>NW_009923182.1:1677-2055 GCF_000696875.1 Nestor notabilis
CCTGGCCAGCACAGTCTTTTCCCATTTCTTTGTTCATTTGTTTGTTTCTTGCAGATGATGAAGAGGAACCTGGCCACTGTGGCAACTTCCCAGCTCTCTGAGGCCGGCGTTCCAAGCATGGACTCTGCCTTGCAACCCACAGCCATATGAAAGCTAAGTAGAGGGACTACTGTTTGGGTCCGGGGGAGTGGGGGACAAGGTCAGCATGGCAGCCGGGGGTTTGAAACGTAGCATGAGGCCGAGGGACTGGAAGCGGCTTCGTTTGCAGCGTGAGCTCACTCCGTGGGCAGAGCAGCTCCAGCTTGAGCGTGTTCCGGATGGCGAGCGGTTCCTGTTGCGTAGCGACGCGTCCTCAGGTCTTGATGCCGTTATGTCTCT
>NW_009923182.1:2374-4903 GCF_000696875.1 Nestor notabilis
CATCACCCCTCGGGCCCCTCCAAAGCTCCTCCGCATTCTGCTCGCCTGCTCCGCATGGATTCGAGAGCCCTACGCCGGGCCCCTCCTCCCCTCCGGGACCTAGGAGTACGACAGAGACAAACTACCACTGGGCTCACAAAAAGCGACCGACCCCACCATCCTCCTTGTTAACTCCCCAACTCACCTCAAGCACTCATCTGACTCCCAAGGTAAGGGGCAGGACCTGCAAGACCAAACACTAATACTGATCCTCTTTGCCACACAGGGATACTTATTAATATATACACTGGTAAACCTTGACCTGTCCTGAAAACCTCCCCTCAACCCGCTCTATTTCAACAAGCATTCATAACTAAAAGCACAAAAAAAGAAGACACTGGCATATCTTAGAAGCTACGAAAGCCCTAATGAACTGCAGAGAAGTAACACTTGTAAAGCCCCAGAACTGAATGAGCTCCCTAACTAACGTCTGTGCCTCATATACCCCAGGTCCCACCCACAACCCCTCAAACCCTAGCGCAGGGGTGGGACAAACCACCAGCTGGGATAAACGCAGCCTGATGAGCCACAGCCTGTTTTCTTTTCTATCTGATGTCTGTAACAAACAAAGGGCCAAAGAGAGAAAAGGATTCTCCGGTAAAGCTAAAATGCCAGCACTTTCACCAGGATTACATCTTGTGCTTCCCAACATGGCTATGAAAGCAAGTCATCTTCTCTATTTTGCTTTGACAAAGACATAAAAACATGAGACTGTTTCTAGCCCATGTAGAAGCCCAGCACCAGCATTCTGCCCTTGGTAGCTCTGGTGGTGTTTTCAGTGGCGAAGAGAGAGGGGACTGCCATGCTGATGGCACGTAGCCTCAGCTGAACGGAGGTAGGTGATGCCTAGCACCAGCCTTCTGTCCTGGCACACCAGGGGTGGGAGCAGACACTGCATGATTGCCTTCTATGAGCTGTGCTACTTAATGACTGAGAGCACTCAGCAGAGCGGCAGAATGAAAATGTAGGTTTTGGTGGCAAACCAAGGGGAAACTACCATGTTATGAGCACCGTTCCAGAGCTCGGCATGCGTAGGTGATACCCAGCAGAGACTTTTTGTCCTGACACCACAGCTGTGGGAGCAGTGAGTGGACGTTTGCAGTCTGTGAGCTGTAAGTCCAGGATGCCCACAAGGACACCTCTTCTACTGCAGAAGCTGCATGCAGACGGAGTGTTTGGTGACAAAGCAAAGGCAGATTGCCATCCTGTTCTGGGCCTCACCATGCGCATGTGGTGCCTGGTACCACCTTTCTGTCCTGGCACCTCAGGTGCTTGAGCAGGGCCTGGAAGTTCACACTCTGTGAGCCATACTACAAGACACCTGAAAGACCTCACCAGAGAGGCACTACGCAGCTGGAATTTTAGGTGGTAAAGCAAAGGTAGATTGCCATGTTGGTGGCACTGTTGCAGAGCTCACCACGTATGTGTGATGTCCAGCACCATTTACTGTCCTGACACTTCGGCTGTTTGAGCAGGGGCTGAACATTTGCACCCTGGGAGCCATACTCCAGGACAGCCAAGACCAGGCAACAAAGATGCACACAGCACAGAGATATGCAAGAGCTGTTGCACAGCAGAGAACACACACAGAGTGTAGGTGCCAAAGCAAAGGTAGGTGATGCCCAGCACGAGCTTTCTGTCCTGGCACCTTGGCTGTGGGGGCAAGAGCTGCACATTTGCATGCTGGTTTTACATCTGTACTACCTCTCTGGTGTGCGCTCTGAACTGTTCTGGAGTACAGCTCTGAGAGTGTGAACAGCCACCCCTACTCCAACACCCAAAGTTCCCAGAAAGAAAGCATAGGCTGCGAATCATACATGGTAATTGTCCTGGGTTCAGCTCCAGCAGTCATTTTTTCTCCTTCTCAGTAGCTGGTGCAGGGCTGTGGTTTTGACTTTCAGTCTGGGAACAACGCTGATAACACCGATGGTTTTAGTTGTTGCTCAGTAATGTTTACTCTGACCAAGGACTTTCTCAGTCTCATGCTCTGCCAGGGAGGAGGGGAAGCCGGGAGGAAGCAGAGACAGGACCCCTGACCCAAACTGGCCAAGGGGGTATTCGATACCACAGCACGTCATGCCCAGTATATAAACTGGGGGGAGTTACCCGGAAGGCCCAGATCGCTGCTCGGGTCGGGCTGGGTATCAGTCGGCGGGTGGTGAGCGGTTGTGTCCTCTCCCCTTGTTATTCCTCTTATCATTATTATTGGTAGCAGTAGTGGTTTGTATTATACCTTAGTTACTGGAGAGCTGTTATCTCAACCCGTGGGAGTTACATTCCCCCGATTCTCCTCCCCATCCCTCCGGGAGCGGGGGGAGGAAGGAAAAGGGGGGGAGTGAGCGAGTGGCTGCGTGGTTCCAAGTTACCGGCTGGGCTTAAACCACGACAGTAATCTCTGGAAAACTTCCAGCAATATGTCAATACATGATCAATTTGCCAGCTAAAATGCCATCTACATACTGATGAGTGCTCTCAAGTGTCCTGGATAAC
>NW_009923183.1:0-16507 GCF_000696875.1 Nestor notabilis
CGTCTCATCTGTAGCCACGCCGGGCAGGACGCCACGGTGAGGGCCGCGCTCGGAGATGCGGGGCGGAGGGCGCCGGTACCCGGCCAGCACCGTGGGAGGTGACTCCGGTGGGATATGGGGCATGGAGCAGGGTCTAGGGGTACGCAGTGTCACTTTGCACCTCTAGACTTCGAAGTGCAAGCTTCCCAGCCTCATCCTATGGGAACTGGCAAGCGAAGAGGCTTCGCCCGTGGGACCGTAGCTGCTTATCCAGCTCAAGCCTTCAGGATTAACCTCTATCTCCTGATCTTGATTCTGCACCTACTGTGAACTCCAGGGATTGCTTACAGCCGGGGCAAAGCTGCCACAAGCAGAGCATCAGCCCTGTGGCAAAAGTAGCTGCTTCCAGAAGCATTTCTTTAGGGAAAGCATCCCTCTGAAATGCCACCCAGCATAACTTGGAGGGAAAACGAAGACAGTATGCTTCCCCAAGCAGAATTCCAGAGAAGTTTCTGTAGGCATGGCATGTGGTCCTCCTGAACCTGGAGATGAACAAAATCAAAAGGATCAGCCAGCTACAAGTGTCCGACTGCTGGGGAGTTAGTGCTTGGGCAAAAGGACTTCTGCTGATCGTGTTTCCTTGCCTGACTGACGTTTTAATGCCATGGAAGCTTGTGGTAAACTCACACTGAAATGTTCAGCTGATTCCCTGGAGTTCTTGCCTTCTGGTGTATGCAGGAAGGGTGGAAAACGGGGGTAAACTAACATCCACACAAAGATGTGACAAATGTGGTTGCTGCCTTGCTGTGTATTGTGAAAGAAAAACCCCAAGACAAATAGTTCCCTGATATTCCATATATAAGGGATCTTTGAGGCTTATGGACACAATGATCAGTGCACTAAGTTTAAATTTCAGACTCTGTATTAGAACCACAGGCTGGTTTGGGTCGGAAGGGACCTGGAAGATCATCCAGTTCCAACCCCCTGCTGTGGGCAGGGACACCTTTAGCTGCACTTTGTATTCTGCATTTTCCATCATTCATTTCTCTTGTTAGTACTATCAGACTTCTTCCATTTTAGCACCCTGGAACACCCCAGGCAATGGAAACTTGGATAATGCAGATACTTCATTTCTGGGATCTGAGCTGGTCCTTAAAAGTTAGTTCCATGTTCAAATCATTAAACCTTGCAAGGCTTCAGCTGCTTTTGTTTGACACCAGTTCAACTGCCTTCACACACAAGTTTGGGGCACATTAAGCTGTGCACCACAGTGGAAAAATGCCGGGATACTTCTTCTTCTTCTTTCTTATTAAACACATACGATAAAATTCCAGCTCAAGGGCTGTAGGTGGAATTAAAAGGGAGGGGGTTCACTTTGCTCCAAGATGGTTATATCCACACTGAGTTACTGCAGGAATATATATATCCAGCATGATCTAGTGAGGTGTCCCTGCCTACGGCAGGGGTTTTGAACTAGATGATTTTAAGGTCCTTTCCAACTCAAACTATTCTATGAAGCAAGGAACTCCTCGTCATTACTAAAATTAGTTTCATGAGACAGTGTGGATCCAACAGGCTCTTTAGTCAGTCTTGGGGGCAGTGACAAGAAGAAGTGGAAAAAGCATTGAATAAGAAAATCCATAAGACTTCACTAGGATCTGTACACTTTGGGACAGGTCAATTGCTTAATCTTTTGGATGTGTATTATAAAAATTAAGAAATTAGCTTATCTTTGACTATTAAATCTTACCAAAAGCACATATCATTGAAAGATTGTAAGTTAGGAGAGGGTGTGGAATGCACAGAAGGCTCTCAGTAAGAAGAATGTGAGGAATGGAAAACTGGGTATAGTTAATGCCACAATATTAGTAATACTAATTGTAACAAAACTGTGCAGAGGAGTCCTTTTATTGCTGCTTTTTGTTGTGGTGTTTTCTCACAGAGGATAGAAGAGCAGAGTTCGTTGTGGAATGAGGACTGAGGTGACTTAGAAAACAAGAGCAACAATCTTGAGGCTGGAATTTTGGGCTGAATTTGGCAAAATGTGGTTGAATTTTTGAGCCTGTAAAAACATCTGATGTGGTGTTGCCACATCATGAAATAACGTACTTGCAGGTACTTGCAGTAGATCATTTTGCAGAGAAACTGATTGCTGGTTCTTAAGGTTCATTAGTGTCATGTTTGTGTGCACAGTATTCAAACGCACTGTATGTTACATATATGCTTCAGTGTAGTTGCCCAAAGCTGAGTCCTTTTGGAGCAGAGGACAGAAATTCTGTAGCCATTTGGTCAGAGGGATTAGAGAAACAACTTCATTTGTCAACAACAGCCCTTAACAGACATTTGACAGAGTAACTCTGGGGCTGGAATGCAATGAAGCACTGATTCTAGTCTGTTCAGGATGACTACATTGGGTTGGATGAAAAATGCCATGCAAGCAGATGAACAGGTTAAACGTGTGGATGTACTAAAGCAGTTTTCCATTGTTGGAGAATCTTAAGGGAGATTTAGATTACACATTAGGAAATCTTCACTATGTGGGTGCTGAGGTGCTGGCACAGGGTGCCCAGAGAAGCTGGGGCTGCCCCATCCCTGGCAGTGTTCAAGGCCAGGTTGGACACAGGGGCTTGGAGCAACCTGCTCTAGTGGAAGGTGTCCCTGCCTGTGGCAGAGGTTGGGACTGGATGAGCTTTAAGGTCCCTTCAACCCAAACCATTCCATGACTCCTTTCCTACAGACAGAACTCTCAGCTCAGCTCAGTCTCTGTTGTGCATCAGGCCTCCAGCTGCCCCCTTCATGCTCTGTTGTCTCCTCCTCTGCTTTTCTACATCCTGCCTTTTCCGTCCCCAGCCCTGCTTAAAGGCTGTCACCCCACTGCTTTTTCATGCTTGCACCTTCTAGAGAGCAAGATGCTCTCACACACACCAGGCCTGTGCTTATGAACTGTGTCCTTGGCATTCATTTCCTTCTGAATAATTCCAAGTACTGGAGAAAGTTCTCCGGTATCACTCGGTCCTCGATGAACTGCTTCTTGTCTTAGTTAATCTGGGAGTGGAGTTCTCTACCTAGTGAAGAAGAGAAACTTTTTCTTTTAAGCAGTCAGATTTAAAGGGCAATTTTCTCTTTTGACAAATTGAACAACAAAGATTATTCAGGTGCACTGATACAAAAAGTCTTTTGGGCACCTGAAGGAGCAGGAAGATGGAAAAGTCACTAATATTGGGGTTGGGAAGAGGGAAAGAAGAAAGGCAAGAGAACCAGATCCTGCTTTAGGCATACAATGGAGCTGAATTCTATTTTGTATTCTGGAGCTTGCAAACCTGTAGTAACTGCAGTAGTGGATGTCAGACCTCTTCCATTTGCCAGCTGAAATAAGATCTCATTTAAGAGCATAGGATACACATGAGAAGTAAAATGACAACAAAAGCTTGAGGAGATAGAAAGGTCAACCAGCCCTCTCTGCTGTTGTGGTTCCTCCACAGTGAGTGTCTTGCTATGCAAACAGACTGAGGTCAGTATCAGAGAATTCATTTTTCTTACTTCTTCCTTTCCTCTTGTGCATTGCAGGATGCCTTTGTAGCATTCCATGTTGACAAGGCACTGGTGAGCAAGTACTTGAAGCCACTGCAAATTGGGGAGCTGGCACCAGATCAACCCAGTATTGAACCCACTAAAAATGTAAGTGTGTCCTTGTACATCAGATCTGAGGTAGATTAAAGGGAAATATTCTGAGGCGAGACCTTGTCCTTCTGTATCAGCACAGCTCCTGGAGCAGTGGGAGCCAGGTTCTTCACAGTTTTCTGTGCTACTGCTTAGAAACAATAAGTGAGTATTAGTTCAAATCCACATTATGTGTTGAGAGTGAGATTCCTGAAGGTGATCTTTAATGATTACAGTAACTCTACATAAATAGCAGAGCCTTGTTTTGCTCTCACGGGTATCACAGCTCTCCCTTTTCTTCTTCCCCTTGCTTTAAGAAAGAGCTGACCAAAAATTAAGTAATTCTTTCTAGCTGATAGTAAATTTTCAGCTCCCTTCTGTTGTAGGTGTCTGCAGGGGAGAGACTGCAGTAGAGTGTTTTAGCTTTGAATACAAGTGGTATTGGCATTGCTATTTTGAACAGCCTTCTTGTAGCTGTGTCAAGGTCATTCACAGAATGATCATTCACAGAAGCACTGTTGATGGCACTGAGAGAGTAACCAAGCTGGTGTATTAAAGAAAACCTTATGAGAGAGACACAGACAATAGAACAGGAACAGTCTGGGCGTACAGACATTCCCTGGGCTTTCCCCATTCCTCCTAGGTTGCCCTGACTTTTCCTTTGCATAACCCCACACTGCACACTGAAGTAAGATGTAACTCAGACGTTAGAAACACTATTCAGAGTAGTCTGGCTGTCCCAGAATGGCACAGCCACACTTCTATGTAGGTTGGAACCTCATGAACCCTCTTACCTTGGCCATGCCCTGCCTATTTCTCAATCCTATAGCTGGCCTACCCCAGGGCCTGTGTGCGCCTTGCTCCATGGAAACCCAAAGTGATTGGGAAAGCAAGCTGGCAAGCTCCTTTGTGGGTTGGGCTGTATGGAGACAGGAATTAGGCTTGGGAAGCATCTGCAGAGCTGGCAAAGACAAACATGGGCTGGTCAAGCACCTTTGCTGTATGCATTTCTCCTTCCTTGGTGCTCACCAGCCTGAGGCCAGCTGGGCTGTAAGTGCCATTTTCATACAGACATTTAACCCTGTTAATCTCAGGAAGGGTAAAGTGAAGACATACATTCATCTATTGGAACTGGTCCAGAAGAGGAGTGACTTCATCCAAAAGAGCTACCACAAGGTGGCATGCTACGTGTACGTGTAGCACAACTTCCACTAGGCACAGCTTCCATCTGAGCCCTATGCTACCTGCCAAGATGATGATGGAAGAAGCACCAAAGATACAGTCTTAGGATTCTGGGGTACAGATATTGTGCTCTGAGATGCCTGACTTTTGCTCCTCTGCTCTTTGTAGACACAGAGAAGCTGTAGGAGAGCAATGATAAAGTTTACTTAGGTGCAAGCCCAGATCCTTTGCCCTTTCTCCCCTCCATTGAAGTGGTCCTTGGCTGTCAAGGCTGCAGTGCTACACACTAGAAACAGAGAACATGTAATACTGGTGCTTCCCACAGAAAACGCTGGTGAAAGACTTCCGTGAATTGCGTGATACTGTGGAGAAAATGGGACTTCTGGAGCCAAATCAACTCTTCTTCTTCCTGCTCCTCGCTCACATCCTCCTATTAGATACTGCTGCTTGGCTCATCCTCTTCTACTTTGGGACATCCTTAATGCCCTTTGTTGTCTCTCTGGTGGTGCTGACTATTTCCCAGGTAAGCAAATAAGTCCTCAGCATGTGCACATGGACTTGCATCAACTCTCATACACATAGTACTATTGCAGTTACCTAGTCCTCCATTTCCTTACTTGACATAGTTCTTTGCTATAAGAAGCCAAACATTATATGCCATGTGTATACAGAAGATGTAAAGAAGGAATTCTGCACGTGGGGAGCTCCCATTAAACCTAGTCTGGGATTCCTTCAGGAAGATGTATGTAGGGGGAAAGCCTTAAGAGTATCAGAATTTCATAGTTCCTTTCCAATTGTGACTTTGGAGCAGTGTCTGAGAAAGAGATCTCAATATTTCAAAGCAAAGGATGGGTGTGGAACTGTCCTGGTCTTAATTCCTGTTTTTTCTCCCTCCCACTGTTTTCTTTTCCCTCTTCCAGGTCCAGGCTTCATGGTTACAACACGATTTAGGACATCTTTCAGTATTCAGGGAGACCAAGTGGAACCACTTGCTGCATAAGTTTGTGATGTGCCACTTAATTGTAAGTACCTGACCCTGGAAAGTCTCTTAGATTTGATGGCTTTCCCAGAAAAGTGTGTTCTGAAGACTCTGTGAAGGACAATGAGTTCAGCATTGGGCAAAGAAGGAGAATGGGAGGGATGTCGGCTCTGAAAGCATTGAACTCCTCACACTTTTCTCTTCACTCAAACAGGGGGCATCAGCCAAATGGTGGACGCTTCTGCACTCCCAGCACCATGCCAAACCCAACTGCTTCCAGAAAGACCCTGATATTGATATGCACCCTTTCCTGTTCACTTTGGGGAAGAAGTTATCTGTGGAGGTCAGTGTGTGTGTGCACTCATGTACCAGGAGATGGGAAGAACACCCTGGTCAACAAAAAGCTGTACCACAAAGAGCTAAAACTAAGATGTGATGACAGGTTCTGAAAACAGACTGCTTTCATCTGGGTATACTTTCTTCAGCCTTTGTAAGCAGCTCACAGTTCACATTCAGTTCCTTTAAAGATTTCTTGAACAGCTGACAAGTAGTTGTAAATAAATTAGACATGATGTACATCATATAGGATGGAAAATCCATCAGCAAAAAGGCTGTTAATGGTTATAGCACCTTAATAACCTGGTAGAACAAAGGCCACCCGGTGGCCTTTATCATCATGAAACTGGCACTTAAATGTACAGAATCAGAGAAAAAAGAAGGAGGGAAGAGGAAAAATACATATGACTATTTTTGACCAATAATATAACTTAGCCTTGAAATACCTAATATTTCACAAAATTAACTATGAATGTGGTAAGAACACAAACCCGAGGAAATTCACCAGTTAAAATTCCCTTTATCCACCATCAAAATACTTTTTTATCATAACTTGCATATCACACTACCTTGTAACGGATGAAAGGTTCTGGTATAGTTCTTACTGCATTATTCTGCTCCAACCCAGGCAATAGTGGCATCTGTGACAGCAGTTTCCTTCCTACCACTTATCGATATAGGATTTTCTTATGGGTTGTTACCTGTGTTCTGCCCTATCATAAGTATTTCTAGAACTACTTTTCAGCAACCACTTGTTTTCCCTTACTGGAGAAAAATCTGATGCTTGCTTAACAGTTTCTCTCTGAAGGAGTTTACAAAGCTGTAAGCCTTACATTAATGGAATGAGGGTTTATAGTAAAGGTATATTATGTATGTAAACTAATAGGACAGGTACAAAGAGGGTACAGTAGGAATGAGGGTTGTGGGAAGTGTGCAAGAAGAGTGCCCCTTGGAAGAAAGAATGGAAACCAGCAGGTTACCTGTTTGCTTAGTTTCCACTCTAATTTTTTTGATGTTTCTTTCCACAGCTTGGGATCAAAAAGAAAAAATACATGCCATACAATCACCAACACAAATACTTCTTCATCAGTGAGTATCTTCATTCTCCTGCAGTACCATGAGGGATACTAATGGGGCTTGTAGGTCTTACTGTAGGACTTAAGCAGAACTAAGGTGTCTGCATTAAGGAACATAATAATCTATTATTTCCATCTAATTTTTGGAGGAGTTGAAGACCCGAATGGATAAAACCCTGAGTAACCTGGTCTGACCACTGCATGGCTGCTGTGCTCTGAGATCCTGAGCTTCTTTCCAGTTGCATTATCGTATTAGCCTATGTGAGATCATGTTTCTGTGCCCCTTCTAACTTGAAACACATTGGTTTGGTTTGGGAACTCTTAACCAAATAGCCTAAGATCGTTCCAGTGTAGAAAAAGTAGTGGGATAGGCTTACCCCAGGTCATCTTAAAACTGGGGTGCTTTGCAAAGACAAATCTACACCCATTTGGATAGCGAAAATGAGAAAGACTCTTAACTTAGTAATTAAGGAAGTTACTTGGGAGAGTGAGATGAGGGCTGCAGGGACTTTTGATGTGAGCTGGATAATGTATGGCTAATAAAGTACATGGCTAATACATGGCTAACGAAAGCAACATTCACAGTTTCTCCACTGTCAGTGCCCTGATCTCCAGGCTCACCCCTGCCCTCTTCTTCCCATCTTAACAAAACTTTATTCCACTGGCAAAGCAGTACAGGACAAGGCAATGTCACCTCTTGCATCCCTCCAGGATAACCTGAAGTCTGCTGCTTAGGATGCTTGCCTGAAAAGTGCATAGTGTCACTTGAACCATAAAACCCAGCAGAAATGGGCACTTCCAAGGTGTGATTCATTCAACCTGGTTTTGCCCTTGACTTCTGAAGATGGCAGGAACTGCACTCCAGCAGTGGCTATTCTCTCAAGTCACTAGACAGATCTACCAGGGTTAGTTCAGATGTGCATACCTCAGACGTACAACTCAGAGATGCCTAGTTAAGGAAGGTGATCCTATCTCAGATCTTCCATGTTCTCCACAGTGGCTCTGAAAGATGTGGTATGACATTGGAACTCAGTAGTACTCAAATTTATATAGTATTCTGTGAGGTTTAGGACTCAAATTTATATAATAGTCTGTGAGTTTTGTATGGTTTTAAATACAAGTGAGATGTCCACTTTGAAGGTTGAGTTTGCATTTGAGTCCTCACAACCTAAAAATCCATGGGAGGCAAGGGATTGATTTTGTATGTATTCCTATTGTTCCTCTGCTTTGACCAACAAATGGGGAGCCAAATAACCTTTGGGAAGCCACTTCTCAAAATACTCCTCTGTGGCTGTCCATCAGTTAAAAGCCTAAAATGACATCTCAGGTTTGTAACCACTATCAGGTTAATGGGCAGACCTAGAAATGTTCAGAGATACTAACACAGCATTCTAGCCAGTATCAGTCAGTTGCTCTCTTGCAAAGCAGTTTACTGTGATACTCAAAAAGGTTATTAATTTTCTGGGGTCTTGTCCTCCTTATTTCTCAGGATTCTAAACACTCCTTTTTGTTTTCACTCTTCTGAAAGAAGCAGTGGTCATAGCTCTCCATGAGGAAACAGAAGGCAGTGTATTGAGAGGTGACATGAGCAGTAGCAGGCTGTCCTGCTGAAGAGCAGGAACTGTCCTCAATCAAGCTTCCGAGAGCTTCTTGTCTTACCTTCGTTTACCTCTTGAGGTCAGCAGGCTCCCAGATTGCTCACTGATGCTCTGCAGTGACGCCTACTGATCTCATCCAGAAAATCCTACAGCCCTAAAAATTCTTGGGATATTCTCCATATTGAGTAACCATTGAAGGATCCTTTGCTTCCAGCTTATCTGTCATTCAGTCCATTACGTTACCAATGACACGAATTCTCCCTTACAGCTCTGCCTCCACTCCTGTTTCCCACCTACTTCCACTACCACACGTTTTATATCGCGTACACAAAAAGGTACTGGGCGGTGAGTATTGCTGCTGTGCAACCAAGAAGGGGTCAGCTGTGTGCCATTCAGTGAAGCCCAACAGGGCAGTCAGTTTTGTGCAGGGTTTTCAGTGGCTCTGTGTACTTTTTGCTACAACCATTATGTTCCCAGCTCAAATACAGAGTCCTGAAAACACAGGCTGTTTTGGTTTTCACTGCTTTGCCTCATTTGCAGAACTATGGAGTGTACTGTCCCCTTTGGTTTGGGAAGCAAAATGAAAGGTCCATAGTGGTCAGGAACAGGAGGATGTGGATTTGTAGGAACTGTTGTCCTTGATTTGTTAGCAGTATCCATATACTTGCCATTACTTCCTATGCAGGCAGCCAGAATTAGTGCTTTGTTCTTCCTTCTCTTGTGTTATGCATGCAGGAGGACAGCAAATTCCAGCCACAATGAGATCACTGTTGGTCTATCACTTAACTCACTGTGGATTCCTGGGCAATGAATTGAGACAAGTCTTCGAATCATGTTCCTGAATGCATAGTCATTTGCTAATATATCCATCTACTTACTAGGTGTAAATCCTCACATTCATCTCTATTATAGCAAGCTGTGAAAAAGTACTATCAGCTTGCGTTACATTGGATTGCTCTGGTTACAGTTTTACTCATTCAATTCAGCAAAAATCTATAAAAGCTGAATGTAGGTTGTTCTCTTGTGCATATAACATGAAGCTTAGAGAAGTTTTCAGCAAATAGAATTTATAATTATTTTCTTGTTGCCTCTGGTTTTGGTAGGACTTGGCCTGGATGCTGACCTTCTACATAAGGTTCTTTTTTATTTATGGATCGTTATTAGAAATAAAGAGTCTCGTGGCATATTATTTTATATTCAGGTAATATGTTTTTAGAAGGTTCTTCAGCCTTCCTCTACATATTATTTCCATCTGTGCCTGCCTTTCTCTGCCTTATCTTTCCACTTTCTCCTCTACCATCTTATTTTCTGCTTAGTTCTTTAATTCCGAGTCTTCTGCTCAATTGCCAGTTCAAGTTTTATGTCACCTCATTGGCTCTGGAGCAAAGAGACTTCACTGAGTGCTGACCAAACTGAGAAATGCCTTAAGTAATTTAGTGCTTTGGGTGTTGGGTCTGCTGCTGGTTAGAGAAAAAGATCATTTAACAGGAACAGCTTAGTCTGGGCTTGCAAGTTCTCAGGCAGCATTGGCTTGAATGAGTACTGTGTTCTCCACTTGGATCATTTTACTGATTCTGATCAGGCTGCTCCTTGGCTACAGATAAAATAAGATGAATACCAGGCTCCATCAGTTTTATAACGAAACATTAAATAATCATGAGTTTCATAAGGAAGTATGAAACTTCCAGGTTTTGGAAGTTCTTCCAGGTGCTGAATTAGCAAGGCTGATGTTCAGCCGTGTGTTTGTAAGTCTGGCTATGCTGCTATTTCAGTGGCTCGTCTTTGACTTGGTTACCTGTTACTGAATTCTGGCCTCTTGTCTGATTGCACAGGATGATGGAGAGCAGCTGGTTTGTCTGGGTTTCACAGATGAACCATATCCCTATGGATATTTACTATGACAAGAATTTGGACTGGATGTCTACTCAGGTAAAACATTTTCCATTCTTAAGAGTTGTGACCATACAGGTACAAATTCCAACCATAAGACAAGCAAGTCCTACTGCATTAAGAGTGAAAACCTGTCGGGAAGTTCGAAGTGAAGGTTAATAGGATAATGGCATTCAGCTATGGTAATTGATATCCTCCTTTAGGAGGATAGCAATGAAATGGTCATGGGCTATCTAAAAATCAAAGCTAGGTCCCAGCTCTATTAAGGTGTCCCTGCCCATGGCAGAGGGAATGGAACTAGATGATCTTTAAGGTCCCTTCCATC
Organism: Nestor notabilis; assembly: GCF_000696875.1. Lineage (NCBI taxonomy): Eukaryota > Metazoa > Chordata > Aves > Psittaciformes > Psittacidae > Nestor > Nestor notabilis. The sequence continues at coordinate 11,026 of NW_009923183.1, forward strand.
CCAAACCATTCTGTGATCCATTTCCTAAATATACCCACCTCCTCACTTATTGCATCATTCTGCCTTGGACCTTTTCCACTTACATGGTGATGGAAGTTTGTGTCCTGCTCTTGCTGAGCAATTCACACTAGTAGAATGCCAGTATGGTGTCCTCTCTCTGCAGAGGGACTTACTGGAGTTCATCACAACAGTCTGATCACACAGAAGTACTCTGCCATCTCTGCTTTTTCTGCAGACATAGGTTTGAGAAGACCCAGGAGGAACTTTTGACCATGCACATGCACTCACAGGAGCACTGAGCCAACTCCTAGTTTTACCATGATCCATGTTAGCCAGTCTATCTACATCTGCTGGTTCACAAAGCTGAAGGAGGATTATGAGCCCTGGCTTGGGGTAGTTCAGCTTAGGTTAAAAGAAAACAACAGAATAGAGTAGCACAGCGTACTGTGCTCTTTAGACAAATGAGAAAGGCTGCAGTCACCAATCTGTGCTGACCCTGCTTTCCCTTCTGTTTCCCTAGCTCCAGGCCACATGCAATGTTGAGCAGTCCCTGTTCAATGACTGGTTTACTGGGCATCTGAACTTCCAGATTGAACATCAGTGAGTACACACCCCAAGAGAGGCTTTTATTCCCTATTTAAAAAAAAATAATTTATTCTCTTTTTTTCTCTTCCCTACTCTTTTTTGCTCTGAATTCTACAAATAGTTGTGGAGTACCAATGAGTTTGTCTTTTAATAGACTGAAAACCCTAAGCAGAATCATAATGCAATTGAAAACCTTCACTAGACCCACAGGAAGGTGAGAATGCCTAGTGAAAACTGAACATGGGCAGGGACCTATGAAGTCTTACAGGCAGCAACGGGGTCTATCCAGACACTAGTAATGCTTACAAGTAGTAGCTTGTAAGCATTAGTGAAAGTGTACATGTTAAGGCACCCCAATTATCATCTGACACTATAGTTTAAGCCTACCTGTACTAGCTACTTACACTATTACCCTAGAGACTGAGATATGCAGCTGAAGGATGGGCTCATCTGCTTTTCTGTGCTGTGGAGATGGTTACTTCTGGAGAAAAGAGAGTGGGGAAGGAATTTCTTCCTGTTTATGGTGTCACTTAATCTGAAGAAATGTTGCTTCAGAGATGCTAGAGACAAATTTGGATAATAACAGAGAGGGGAAGCAGGAAAGTCTTATGAGTTATTTGTGCTGAAAGCACACCAAGGAGGAAGAAGAACCAGAAGCAGCTAAGACCCTACTCAGTCTGGGAAGTAGTAAAGAATGGGAACATGTAAAAGATAGTGTTTCTTATGGAGCACTAGAAGAGAATTTGTCTGTCTCCTGTTCACAGCCTGTTCCCCACAATGCCAAGACACAACTACTGGAAGGTGGCTCCTCTGGTGAAGTCCTTGTGTGCCAAACATGGCATTGAGTACCAATGCAAGCCGTTGCTCACAGCTTTTGCAGACATTGTGCAGTAAGTACAACACAGTGGCCAAAAAATTGCAGAAGGGTGTAGGGGAGACTTGAATACTAAGAACAAGAGTTGGCTTGTTCTTCTCTTACAAATCAATGCACAGACCCACATTTCAATTCTCCCCACCACCATTTTCCTAAGTAAACCTCCATAATGTGGCTTCTTGTGCTTTCTCTTTCTCTCTCACAGCTCCCTGAAGAGCTCAGGAGAGCTCTGGCTTGATGCCTATCTACACAAATAAGGTACTATTCACAGCCTGCCACATCTTTGCATTCCCAGCAAGCTGGGGGCCAGGGACCACAAGGGAGTTTATGGCAGAAGAAAGTGGATAAGAACTGAAGGATATGATTCCAATAGATATGAAGTTACTTGAATTTTACTTCTGGTCTTGCCTGGTGTTTTGGTTCAGATGTGTTAAGAGTGCCTTTTAGATGGCTCTGGGTGATGCCTGGACAAACCCAAAGCACTGACAAAGCCATGGTGCACATCAGAGGGCACTCATAGACCACTGCAAGTCAGTTAGTTCTAGGGTTAGCATTGAGATAAGGATTAGAGTAACAGCTAAATTCAGAGTAAGGTTTCAGAGTTAGTGTGAGGCATTGGCTTAGCCAGAACCCAGGTCCAAACCAAGACACACATTGACCAAGGCTCCCCCACAGAAGTGGCCAGGAAAGTATAAAATCTCAGCTTACCCAAAGAGCTTTTGAAGCAGATCCAACAGCAGCTGAACTGCTGAGGCTTTTGTGCTTCCTGATGTGATACAGGGAACATCCACACTGTGATGGAGGCGGAAGGATGAGCTGGGGAACTTATTCATTGGGTTTTTTGCTCATAGGTGTATGAGTTATGGCTTATAAGTTATGAAATCTTATGACCTGAGTGGTGAATAAGTGGAATCACATGGTAGAGCAGTCTAGGCAACAGGAGATTGAGCTCCTCTTTGCCATGGGCTTTTGTCATATTTCTTAATGAGCTCATGAAATACAGTTTAAATCACAGAGTAAATTGTCCTGTAACTTTGACAGATCCAAACGGACTGTGACAGTCACTGACCCTAACCCAAAACCTAATAGGTCTGAACCCAAACCCAATGGCACTAACCCTCAACCTAACCCTAATGGGCCCTAACATTAAACAAACCCTTACTGTAATGGCCCTAACCATAACCCTAACCCGATTAGGCCCTGACCCTAACAGTAACTCAAATCCAAATAGGCCCGAACCACACCACTAACCCTAAATCTAACCCTTTCCTTAATGGCCCTAAACCAAACCCCAATAGATCCTTAACCTTACCTTAACCCTAACTCTGATGTCCCTAACCATAAACATAACACTAACAGGGTGTAACATTAAACATAACTCTAACCCTAACGAACCTAACCTTAACCCCAACTCTGATGTCCCTAACCATAAACATAACACTAACAGGGTGTAACGTTAAACATAACTCTAACCCTAACGACCCTAACCTTAACCCCAACCCTAACAATTATAGGCACTAACTCCAAACCCTGACAGTCCTTAACCCTAAAATCAACACTAATAGGCCTTTACCCCAACCCTAATAGGCCCTAAACTAAACCTAGCCTTAATGGCTCTAACATTGAACCTAATCCTAATATATTCAAACAGACAGATTTGAGATTTTTTGTTTTTTAACTAAATGAAGTAAAATAAATGTTTTACTTCCTATGCCTTAACATATAGGGAGGAGTTTATGCTACAATATTTGGAGCTCATTCCTAAAAAAAAACTGTAAGTTACAGAAAATCACATTGTATTTCTAAGCATCCTAGGAAGTTTTGGGGGGCAGCAAGCTTCCTTGCTTCCCAGTGAGGTTTACATCTCTGGAAATGAACCTGAAAGATGGGATTACAAATAAAATCAGGTGAGAAAGGTGGGACAAGAAAGCAGGGAAAAGGGTAGAGCTGGACAGTTGCTTACACAAGCTTGGCTTGCGGGAACACCAGTCATGTGAACTCATCATGATGCAAAGCTTCTTGTTCCAGACTACCTCCTGGCTACCTGTTGAATCAGCATCACACAAGGTTGAGTCCTGGCCATTTGGACTCAAGCAAGGGAACAAGAGTACAGGATCCAGACTCAAGGTTTTAAGTGAGACACAAACTTTCGTGTGTCAAAGCTTACTAAGACAAGGCTTATTAAGCTCAAGTTTACCAAGGCAGTTTTGGGAGTTGAAAAGTAAACTGAATTAGCTGAGTGGGCTCAGATTTTGGCTCTGCCAAGCAGAAGGTAAGTCAGAGAAAGAGGCTAATCTGGGTGCTTTGAATCACCCTTGAGAGGAGACGATATCTTTTCATTAAATAGTAAGAGAGCATGTTCTCTATCTGAAGTGAGTATGGTGGGGAGTACATACTCAGACCCTGAAAGAGAAGACTGACTTTGGGAAAGGGGACTTTGGGAACACAAAAATTCATTTGAGCATCAGCAGTTAAGACTTTCTTACAATAATGAAAATGATAAGGTTAATAAATAGAGATCTTACATGGTAAAAAACCAAACTATGAGAAAGCCTCTGATAATGAACGGACTTTGTATTGTTTGTGCAAGAATTGAATTACACGTGTCATGCTCAGCACTGACTTTTACTTAAAACCTTGAACCCAGTACAGTCAGACAGAACATACAAAAGATTTGTTATTAAACCATTTTCTGCCTTGGAAAATGTGCAGTTCTGTTGAGTGGTTAACAGCCCAAAGTCCAGTTCCCAAACGAGGAGAGTAAAAGCAGTGATTCCTGAAAACTTCGTGGGAGCAAAGAAGGACTCGAATTGCTCTCAGTTATTCACAGACACATTTCGGCTATTTTAAAAAGCCTTTTAAAATTACCTTGAGTAATTGAAAATCATTTTTGTGGGTAGATGACAGGCCTGATTTTGAAGACCAGTATTTGATTTTTGGACCTTCGACATCATTTGGCTTCTCATGCAATCTGCAGTCAGGACCCCTGCAAGTTAAAATGCAATTAGGAAAACAAAGAGCTGCAAATGTTTTCATCAATTGAGGACCCAACAGTGTGCAAATGAGGAAAAGTGTGCAAGAAGGTTGAGCAAGATTGAGATGAAGGGCTGTGGATAAAAGCAAAATAAAGCCTAAGCAATATGGATCAACACCAGAGCAAACAGTTGTTGTCAAATTGTCCCCAGGTATCTTCAACCAATCTTATCTGTATGGTACACAGTATAGGTTTAGATGAAAGGCTGCCTGTATTACCTCAGGTTGATATTTAATAGCTTGCTGAGATTTTACAAGGAAGATAGCACTGGGAGAACCAAGGAAGGAAACATATACAAATACATTACACAACCCAATAGAAAAGCGTAAAACCAAAACGACTCTTACATAGAGATTTGGTACATGGAAATGGAGTGGAGGTAAAATTTGCAGCACCACTGGAGTATCTTTTCTAAATGTCAAGTTAAAACTAAAACAGGAAATGTTGAGGTTAGATACAAGGAAGAAGTTCTGCAGGTGCTGAGGTACTGGAACAGGCTGCCCAAAGAAGTGGTAAATGCTCCGTCTCTGGCAGTGTTCAAGGCCAGGCTGGACAGAGCCTTGAGTGCCATAGTCTAGTGTGAGGTGTCCCTGCCCATGGCAGAGGGGTGGAACTCAATGATCTTAAGATCCTTTCCAACCCAAACCATTCTATGATTCTAGATCAACTGACTTATTCTGAAATACAGCCTTTATTCCTGCAACTCTGAAATGCAAATTCCATTAGTTTCCAACAATCATCTTGAAATCAGTGGACCACAGCAGGCATTTTCCACTGGGAATAATCCTGAGAGTTTGAATGTAAAATGAAGTTTTTTCTAATAAGTTCTCTCTGGGAAAGGATGTATTTTAAGAAATATCAGTGTGCATGACAAACTGCCTTTTATACATGGCACCTCATATTAATAACTAGATATTAAGTTAATGAAAGTTTAAGTTTATTAAGTTTATGCGATTGATGCACCCTCAGCAAGTTTCCCAACGACACCA
>NW_009923184.1:0-16959 GCF_000696875.1 Nestor notabilis
CTGGAAGGCGGTAGAAAGGCCCTGTGGGGGCCGCAGGGTGCGGGATGCCGTGCCCTGCCCTCCGGGAAGGTGCTTCTGGAAGTACGTGCCGATCCCGGAGCTCGTGCTGGGGTGGCATTTCGCCTCCCGTCCCTGCACGCTTTGTGGGGCGGAGGTTTGAAGCGTTCCGCAGAAGCCGTGCGGATGGCTGAGCTCAGCTACATCAGCTTAGATGTGTGTTGCAGATGGTGTGTGCTGGTAGGATTGTGTTTAGTATTGAGACAGTATGATTTGAAATCTGCATCTGTCTGCTACGAAAAGCTTCCCGTACAGCATCCGTACAGGTCGGACTACCAAAGTGTGCAAAACGAGAGAAAAAAAATCACGTCTTCAAAATGATGTCTCTGGCTCAAAGCTTCAACAGCAGAAGAGACATACGTGCATGGTTCCAGCCTGTGAAAGGCTGTTCAATCGTCCTTATAATCTGCTTCTCTTCAGTACAAATTTGACTTGCTGTTTATCTACTGAAATGAAGTACTAAACAGTGCAGTTCAGTGTTTTATAGCTTGCAGATGACGTTGTCATACAAAAGAGCGCTTCCTCTTCTGCTTTCCCATACACGGTATCTTCTCCAAAGTTCCTTTTTCTCATAGTAAATCCTTCTGTTGAAATTTCAGTCGCTGTTGCAATATATGTGAGAATGTTCTGTTTACCTAAATCAAAAGTTGTCTCGTTTGGTTCTCACTAGCTGCTACAATTTTACGGTTTCAAATGGATAAGCCATAAATTGTAAGAATTAGTATTTCAGAGCTAGTTCCAAGATGCAGTCCCCCTTTCTGGTGTTTTTGTGTTTACAAATTAAAATGAGAATAAAAAATGGAATTTTCTATCACCAATCACCAAGTGTAGGCAGTCACTTTTTAAATACTAAAAAAGTTATAAAAAAATCTGTAACAATTCTGCTTTTTCTGTTCCGCGTTGGCAGCTCACCCTCCTCTTTGTGTTTACTTTGCAAAGTATTTTTTGTGCGGTTTGTGGGTTCATTATAAATTATTTTAACACAAACATAAAGAACAGATGTCACCTTAGTGTAACTCCCAGTTGGAAACTGCCAGCACTCGTAACAGCAATGTAAGGAGAGAGACGAGCTGCCTGGATAAACAAGATACTCTTTCAAGAACCCGAGGTGTAGGCAAGCTCTGGAGTGATGAATGTTTTAACATTTAATCTGCTCCTACCTACTGTACTTCAAAAGCTCCAGAGTGAGCAGCCTGGTGGTACTGATGGTATTTCTGCCATATTTTTGTTAATAGGCAATGACACATCAGGCACACTCATATGCATTGAAGATGGCACATGACACCTCGTTCAAATGTATGTTGCTGTTACGTAAAGATGCTCATCAAAGATTATTGCCAAGGTACCTAAGCAAATGCACTTTTAGTGCCATTTAGCCATTCACCTTGAAACTAAACAACTATTCCTTCATTTTACATCTCCTAAAATGCAGCTCTGCCTCTCTATAGTGATGCAGTTATATACCAACAGCATTATCCTCAAGAGACATCATGTCCTTGTGTGAATACCTCTCAATGACTTGAGATCTGCATTACAGAGATAACTTGCCTTAGAGATTCAAAAATCCAATTTCCTGTAACCTGCAAAGCTTAATATGTTCAACTTCTATTCCGCATTCCAACCTTACTTGGAGCTGTGTGACTATAATGCTCAGTTCTATGCAGCATTTTTAATAAAGAGAGCCCAAACTAAATCACAAAATTATTCCATATATAGGGATGGGAGAACTGGAGCATTTGTTGTTAGTTCAGATCATAACACAGTGACAGGTCCAGAAGAACCTAGATATTTGTCCTAGACTGCTGTTCTCTCCACTCATTATTACTGTCAAAGAGGAATAAAACTGTAATTATGAAGACGGGGGAAGACAGAATTATTCTTTAAGATGGATTGAAATGCTACACTGTAGTGGATGGAATTATGTCTTCCTGTCATTCACCGCCAAGCAGATGCTTTGAGACGTAGTCAAAGCCTGTGGATATCAGGAGTACTTCACTTTTAGCTCAGCACTGGAGAAATCCACCCTTTAAAACACCTACCACTCTCTTCTTCTCACTCCCAGAAATTCATGAATGTGATGGAATTATACGTGATTCAAGCTAGTAAAACTGAAATCAGAATTAAGTTGCTACCACAACCTTTGAAGTGATAAATGATAGTTTGAGGACAGACTTAGTGAAAATCCGTTCTTAGAGGCACGCATTATCAAGAGGCATCAGGCTTACAGAATAATGAGATATTTGTATAAGCAGCCATTTTACTCTCACTTTAAGGAAAACTTCCTATTTTCCTTAAAAAGAAGGCCGAATGGGTGAGTGAGTACCTTAAACTATCATATACACACTGGCTATCATTTTATTCAAGCTATTTTTTTCTTCTTAGGTATTGTCATTCCCCCTTTTTCTCTTTTCCTAAATTCAACCAATCAAACATCCATTTTGTGGAGTCTACTTACTGCCATGTCTTCAGCATGTTTTCCCTTGTCTTAGAGTTCTTCCTGTGCCCTGCCTTAGCAGTCCATGTAGGTCATATATAGACATCTGTGTGGTTTTGAATGTTTAGCTGAAATGGTGAATGGTGTCAAATGCAGGTAGGGCCACTTCACTGGGACTGTGCCCTCTGAGCAAGAGCTGAGCCTCAGTTTCCAGGTTTTCCTTGAAAATAGTTGCTCAGTATTCTCTATCTCACGTATGTTTTTCCCCCAAGTGTAGTTTGCTTTTTTAACTTAAAAAATTCCTCTTCCGTTTCATCTTTTCACTGGTAAGTTGATTATTTCCCATGATCTTGAACAGCTTTCCCGAGTATTTGCCTTTGACTGTCTCTGTCTATGTCTGGCTTCCCTGTTTACAGTCACAGCACAGAGCCACACAAGAATAAGAACCAAAGCATCACAACTTCTCCCAGCTCATTTGTCCTACAGAGCAGCAAGGTACTTTAACCTAATAGCAGTGCTGCTGTACTCCTTCCAGTACCTGAGTGACCCCGAGGTGTGTGCAGACTATTTGGCCACAGACATACCTGCAGGGTCGGTGCCTGGTGCATGTGTCCTGCAGGGACCTGAGTCAATCACAGAAGTTGAACAGAAATAAATGGAGAAGTTGGCCTGAGTGAGTCACTGTAGAACTATCCTTTGGATGCTTTTACAGTGGTTTACATCCCTTATTGAGTGACACAGCCTGCGTCAGTGAATCTCAAAAGTTTTATGGCTGACTCCTATGGAAAGCTTCTATGGAAAAGGAAGTTAATTCTTACAATGCAGTACCACAATATAAAAGTTGCATAAAATGCTTTCATTGATTTTTTTTTCCTTCCATTTTATTGATTGCATAATAGAAGAATCCCTATTTCTGTGTGCTTCTGTTTTTGTGAAAATCAATATGATTATAAAATGTAGCCTTGACTGACAGCATTTCCTCAGATCTAACAAGATTCCTACCAAGGAGACATTTTTCTTGCCACAAAGATGTCTTAAGACATTTTAGAGCTACAGATTGGGTATCTCATTGTAGCCTGTTCACGGGTTTAGCAGGCTGCAGGCAACTACCAGACCATACCAGATAACTGGGGCTTCACAAATCAACTGTCTTCTGTTCCCTAATAGAACCAGTTTTAATTTTGTCTTTTTGAAAAGTTTCTTTAGTTACAAATTAAAAAAAAAAAAATCAATTTGCAAGTTTATCCTTAATGGTGTGATTTTTACCTTGTTTCAAAGTAGCACAACTGATCTTTTCTGAGATGAGAGTGTTCTCCTTTTCACCTAAGTGCCGATTCTGGAGTTTTAATTACAAATCAGGTGGAAACATCATTAATTATTTCTTTTATCTTTTTTTGCAGCTGGAAAGAATGCTGAAGAAAAGAGAGGCACTGATGTTTCTCCCTGCAGAACATAAAAGCACGTTACTGTGCCCTGATGTTCAGAGCAGGTTACGGCTCTTGCTCCCATGTGGTGTAGAATGGGAAAATGCTACCACTTCTTCCTAAATGCCAGCTGGGCAGTCTCGGTTCTTCTCTACGTCCTGGGACTTCAGTTATCTCAGTTTTACATCGTCCTTCTCCTGTGCTGAGTTATCAGAGTGAGCAGGAGGAACGCAGGTGCTTTCCCGGTCGGGCAGGAGCTGTTTTGGTGCTCTGTACCTTTAAGGGGCTGACCCTATCCCGCGGTGAGCCGTTATAAGGGCAGGTAGAGCAGCGGTGCCCCGAGCAGAGAGCTGGCAGCAGAGCGGGGCGCAGCTCCCCTATAATGACTGGCTACCGCAGTTGGGGATATGGGAAGGATGACGGTAGGTTTTAGCATTTCCGTGCTGCATCTCTCTCTCTTCCCCCACTCGTTTTCTTTCTAGAGCTGTTGCCTAAGCCCTGCAGAGCTCCTCTGCATTTTGATGTCTGCAAGCACCAAGTATGTACAGCAGGTAATTAATTACTTTCTTGATAATAAATGGCACCCAGAAAGTGGCCCCGAAAGAGGCACAAATGTATGCCTGCTGCCTTTCATTGCTGGAATCAATGTCCCTAAGCTGAGGGAAGCAATACTGAGTGGGTTTTTTTCAGGCTGCAGCTATTACAGACGGGTCCCTTTCCAAAAAGCTGTTAGGAAAAGGATTAACTGTGTCTGTCGCTCCAAAAGCAACTCTTTTAAGTAAAGATTTAGTAAAGCAGTAATAGATCTTCTGATCCTGTACAACAGTTGAAATGTAATATCTATGCTTCCACAGATGTGAACCAAGTAAGGTATATGTTATATTTCTAGAACATGAGTAAATTGTACAGATGAGTCTCGGAGATCTCTATAGAACAGCTAATGCTTTCTGATTTGACAGTTTTTAATTTAGCCATCCTCCTTTGCTTCCCACCTCCAAGGATGTATGTCACAGAGTGAAAGGATACGTGAAGCTACTGAGAGATTCCTACAACAGTATTTTATAGCACCTGTGTCCATTACAGAGAAGGATGGATGAGTGACTGATGTCCAGTAAGACAGTCTTTTGCATAACCTTCAGGAGCCAGTCTCTCTTAACAGCCATTATTTCAGTTTCTGTGACTCCAAAAGCAAGTTTGAATGCTAAGTGAAGCCGGTTAGTGCTACTAGACAGCATTATGTGTTTGGGCATACAGGTTATAGTAACAAAGCCAGTCTTACAAAGCTTGTAAGAGACAAATTATGTTGCCCAAGCTTGTGTAACAGCGTTTAAATCCTGCATCTGCTGTATAGTCAGGCAGAGAAAACATACTATTTTAACAGCTTAGCTTTTCAGAAAATGCCAAAGACAAATAAAAGCATAATAGATCACTTGTTTTGTTATGTAAACTCAAGGAGGGTAAACACATGTGCTTGATTTTAAAAAAGTTTCTGCTCATGAAGGTATGTGGGAGTCTTAAAGTAAAATTGTTACTCTTAATACTTTATGAACATAAGCAGTAGAAGATTTTAATTGCTTCTTGCATTACCATATCGAAGTAGAAAAAGTCATAAGTAATTCTTCAGTACAGATAAGGTTTTTGTTATCTCAAACACCATAAGAATGTTCCAGCTCTGGCAGCAAAGAACTGTTATTAAATTGATCTTCCTCACAGCTCTATTGAGGTCAGGAAGTCCAAAAATGTTAATTATCACACTGTACCCTTCACTCAGGTTAGAGAGATACCATAATGGGCATGAGCGAAGAATGAAGCTGCCTCAAAGATTTACTGCAGTCATAAAATTACGTTAAAAATAACTGCATAGTCAGTAGCTAAGAGATTGAGTCATCTGCATCTAATTTGAATCACCGGAGCTTTTACACTATCTTTTCCAGGAAGAATTAAATGTTGTTTCTTTGAGGAGTGCATGTGTGCATGCAAGTGAGTTTACACCTGTGCCACCTTAGATGGTCTTTCAGATACCTCAGCAATGTAATTACGAACTCCACAGACAGTGAGTGGCACAAGTAACTAAAGATACAGCAGTCTGTGGAGGTTCTTTGACTCCCTTAGTGTGTTTTGTACAAGGTACTTGAATTCCCCATCTTGCTGCAGCCTGTTTGTGCTAATAAAAACACATCAACTTAGAATTTAAATGAACTTGTCAGAGACCAAACTTTTGAGTCACTCCTGCTCACCAAGCTTTACTTCAAGCTGCATGAAAATCGGTAATGTTTATTTTGTGTATAGTAGGAAGAAAATAATGGCGTTTTCCTTTCTTGCCTTTCTTTCCTTTTGAAGGACCTTCAGAGTGGCACAGATCTTACCCTATTGCCCAAGGGAACCGCCAGTCACCTATTGATATAATTTCTGCAAGAGCAGTTTATGACCCTAATCTGAAGCCACTCATTTTCTCCTATGAGTCATGTGCCTCTCTTAACATCTCCAACAATGGCCATTCAGTTATGGTTGAGTTTGAAGATACCGATGACAAGACAGGTGAGACTAACACACAGCCAGCTAACGTGGAATACTGTTTTGTGACTTAGTGAGGGGAAACAAGTAAGTACATTCTGTGTGGTATATTTATGATACATAATTTGAGTTTAGAACAGGGCATATGACCAGAGCCCTTTATATTTTGTCTTCTTGAGCCCCATGTTTCTTGCCTCCACTTGAGTCACTAGCAATGCAATACTGCACATCAGAACTCTGTGTTTGGAAAAGCTCTTGCATCAGGGAAATCAGAAGATTGCTGTGCTTACCTTTTAAGTGGGGTTGTCAGTTTGCTAGGCAAGGAATCCGTGCATCTCTCCAGTGCTCCTAGACCACATCAGCATGCAGAGCACTATCTACATTCCTCACTGCCCTCTTTCCATGATCATCCAAATCAAAGATGCTAACAGACATGCCAGTCCTGTCTGGCTCTCTGCCCAGTTTCCATTGACAGGGGTAAGGAAGAGAAAAGCATTAGCAGAGGTCAGGTCATTATAATCATAGTCAGTACACCAAGCTGTATCTGGACCAACTGCTATTACCTTGTGTTGTTTTCTTCTTTCCTCCCTGCCTCATAGCAATTCAATTTCTTCAGAAATTATAAAGCCTTCAGCCAATTCTGAGTTGGCAGCAGCTTGTGGATGTGGTCTATCTGCAGTTGTGTATTATTCTTGTCTCTTAGCTCTTGGCAGAGAATATAAATGCTTCCGTGATTGATTACTTCTGTTAATCCTACTTCCATGGTAGACCTTGCTTTTGCATCTGTGGGGTAGGAGAGGAGCATCCAAATGGAGATGATAACTTTTAAACCTATAAGCTGATTTCATTTTGGTGTGTTTATTGATTCTAGCTAAATAGGATATCCTAGATTAGAGAAAGTAACTTGTTTTGAGTGATTTGTCTGTGCTGGTAACCTTTTGAAATAAGGGCTGGAAGTTAAAATTCCAGCCATTCTGGTTTAAAATTTCTCTTCTTGAATGAATCTAAGAAACCACCCAACCAAATGATCATATTTTCAAGCATCATTACTGAGTTTGAAAAGAAGACTGGATGTGCATTTTCCTCAAAATCTTGCTACACAGATCGATTGAGCATGCCACCCTACAAGAGAGAATTTGTAAAATATGTGTGGAAGTATTATCTTAGCTTGTTAACTACTTTAATGCAATTCAAACCTGAACTTTATCTACATAACAGTGAACTTTATGCAGCTTTAGAAGCTTGAGAACATCTATTAAACAGCATTAAGTGATACAGACTCATACGGGAATGAAGACCTCTGCCCTTGCTACACTAAGCACATGCCTTGTTTTAATAAAGCTTTTAAGGAAGAAGATTGCTAGGAGTGGAAGACATGGTTTAAAGTGGTTTTAGTTGTGTTGAAATAGATCTGGTGACTCACAGCTCTGCATAAATGGCACAACAGAATTTTGACAGTAAGCCATCATAGCTAGATTTCTTAAAATAATATTTAAGACAGGTGATGCATATTATTGCTAAGTTCAGAAAAAAGTATGAGGAGATACTTAGATTCCTAATTAATACTAAATCCTTTGATTTGGCAACACCAGTTTCCTGCATAAAGACCAGCTGGAACTATTCACATGTGGTAGCTCCGTGCAAGCCCCAGCTTTAATTTTTTAAATAAAATATTACTGACTACACCAAGGATGAGTGCTTTGCAGAAGCTAAATGTCACTCTAATTTTCTAGAAATAAGACTTTGGTTGGGTTTTCTTGTCTGTTGAACAAAATTCATTTGATTTAGTGCCATATAAAATTACAGGAGGATGACTGATGCTGTTGGTAAAGTATCTTCTATAGGTGGCATCTTAAACATTCATCAGTTCTTAAGTGTTATTTCTAAATGATGTATGAAGTTTCTCTATAGCATTTCCTCACTTTTATAAGGCAATTTGAGATTCTAAATGGTGTCGTATGAAGTACAACCTATTATATTACCTCTTTTATGGGATCAGGTTTTTAAAGGAAACAGAATATAGATAACCTCCACTGGAAGTAAAGATACCCTAAAAAGGAAATTCTTAGCTGAATTGCCTGCCTGATGTGAAGGTATCTACACGCTTTTGCACAAACTCTCAAGTACCCCTTCAAAGATACTTTAGGTATATGAGTTTCAAATTGCTGGGTTCTTTTAATATTCGACTTGAGTTTATGTTTAACAGGAAAGCATAACCATAACTATGGTTACCACACATTCATATATCCTCTTTGAAAAAAGCTACAAAACTCTATACAAATAACCACTCAGTTGTTCTAATTTAAAATTTTACATGAATTCAGGTGCTTTCCATTAAGGAATCTAACCCTTCTAAATGTCTTGATGATGCACCTTTTTCATATAGGCAATTAGGAAATGCTGTTGGCTTTTTTCCACAATTGTGCCCACAACACTTAGTCTTTACTAACAGGAGCTAAAAAGACAGAATGCTTAAGCTTTTTCCTTTGTTTTTGCCTAGCTATCAGCGGTGGTCCCCTTGAGAATCCATTTCGGCTAAAGCAGTTTCACTTTCACTGGGGGACAAATCCCAGCCAGGGATCGGAGCACACAGTTGATGGCAAACCTTTTCCCTGTGAGGTAACAATGTTTTTTACAGATGGATTAATTCATGCAAATGCTGTTGACAAATGACTTTGTCTGCAGTGGGGACTGAATGTCCTCTAAGATTCTGTTTGCTTACTCACCATGGTTAGGTCAGCACAGACGTTAATGAGCTGGTGCTATACATAGCTTAGAAATGTCTTTGTCTGCGGGCTCTTGAGAAAGTTCTGCAAAGCTAGGGCAAGGCACAGACCTTTCCCAATTCAGTCTATCCCAAATATTATGCTAGCATGGCATCCCAGTGTCTACCAGTGAGTACCAGACCATGGTGCTTCATGGGATGAAGGCCTATACCAGGCAAGATAGGTCACCTTTCTTTCAATTAAAGCTGTGTGGTGGGTTGACTTTTGGTGGGCGCCTGGTGTCCAGCCAAGCTGCTCTATCAGTCCCCTTCTCAGCTGGGCAGTGGAAAGAAGGAGGTCAAGATCAGGAATGGAGAGATCACTCCCCAATTAGTCATGGGCAAAACAGACTTGTTGGGAAAATTAACTGAGTTCATTACCAAGCAAATCACAGTAGGATAATGAGAAATAAAACTAAATCTTTGGTAGACACCTTCTTCCCAGGCTTAACTTTACTCCTGATTTTCTCTGCTTCCTTCCCCCCACTGGCACAGGGGTACGGGGAATAAGGGTTGTGGTCAGTTCATCACAAGTTCTCTGCTGCTCCTTCCTCCTCAGGGGAGGACTCCTCACACTCTTCCCCTGCTCCAGTGCGGGATCTTTCCCACAGGAGACAGTCCTCCATGAACTTCTACAACACGAGCCCTTCCCCTGGGCTGTAGTTCTTCATGAACTGCTCCAATGTGGGTCCCTTCCACAGGGTGCAGTCCTTCAGGCACAGACTGCTCCAGCGTGGGTCCCCCATAGGGTCACTGGTCCTGACAGCCAACCTGCTCCACTGCAGGCTTCCCACAGGATCACAGCTTCCCCTGGGCATTCCCCTGCTCTGGTGTGGGTTCCTCTTTGGGCTGCAGGTAGGTATCTGCTCCACCATGGACCTCCATGGGCTGCAGGGGCACAGCCTGCCTCACCACGGTGTGCACCATGGGCTGCAGGGGAATCTCTGCTCTGGTGCCTGGAGCACGTCCTCCCTCCTTCTGCACTGATCTTGGTGTCTGCAGAGCTGTTTCTTTCATTTATTCTCACTCCTTTCTTCAGATGAAGTTGCATGGGGTTTCTTTCTCCTTAAATATGTTGTCCCAGAGGTGTTACCATCACTCATGGGCTCAGCCTTGGCCAGTGGTGGGATCTGTCTTGGAGCTGGCTGGCATTGGCTCTATTGGATGTAGGGAGAGCTTCCAGTAGCTTCTCACAGAAGCCACCCCTGTAGCCCACCTGCTACAAAGACCTTGCCATGCAAACCCAATACAGGTTGATATACAGCAACTTTGTTCAGTGTCTGTCCATGCTGATGGACTGGTCCAAAAGTTTGAACTCGCTCATCTTTCCAAAGATGCCTTTGGAGCAAAACCTACATTATGTTATAAATGACTATTAGTGCCTGTTCACATGAGACAAACTACGTTTGTAGCTTCTATTACTAATTTGTTTAATTCCTATTTGTTATTTTTCTTTAAAGCTCCACTTAGTTCACTGGAATGCCAGAAAATATGCAACATTTGGAGAAGCAGCAGCAGCTCCAGATGGCTTGGCAGTAGTTGCTGTTTTCTTGGAGGTAAGAATTGCAAAAATAGCATGTTTATATGATGAAAAGCATTATGCTGTCAAGTGTTTGAGAACCAAGCTGCATATTTAAGAAGTGCTTAAGGAAAACAGATGACTTATTGGAGGCAGTAACTCATTGCAAATTGCTGTTAAACTTACTTTAGTAGGAATGTTGAGATTCAGATAAGAAAACAACACCTATTCAAAGCATAATTATAGTCATTCTTATTTAATTTGTCTGTTCCATTATTTTAGATTGGGCAAGAACATGCCAGTATGAACAGACTCACTGATGCTTTCTACATGGTAAAATTTAAAGTAAGTCTTAAGCTCTTTATATTTGTTTTTTGGACATCCTTTAAAAATCAGGCTCATGTACATGTTTGAGACAAAAATGGAAAAACACCCACCACAAATCCTTCCATCATTAGAACATCACTGTAGTTGTATTCTCCTCTTCTCCTCCAAAGTTCATCTCGCTTGCCTAATCTCACGTGCCTCACAAATCTGTGCTGGGCCCACTGGTTGTTCAGAATTTGTACCTTTCACAGAGTATCTAAAAATCAAAAGCTCCATGACCCTTCAGGCTCAGCTCTTAAACTTGGCAAAATAATCCTTTTCCATTGAGCCTCACCTTGAACAAGTCAAAGTTGGCCGTCTATCTTCTGCTGCAAAGCTCTGTTAGGGAACAATCTTATGAGGTCCTGAGCCAGCCTAATCTTGCAGTGATACCTGAAGGGGGTCTTTAACCAGATGTACCTGAGAGCTTTGAAGATTGATACCTGCTGTGCTTTCTGAAGTGCAGACTACTTAGACCACTACAGGTGTTATCCTTTCTGGATTTACACGAGTCTAATGCATTCTATAACATGCATATGTTCTGTTATGCAAAATTATATCTAATGCTTGAGTGGGCATATTATTTCTTGCTCCTCTGTATAGTGCTTATGAAAGACAAGAAATGAAGGCAGCAGTATGTAGGCTGCAGACACACTAATGACACTTTGATGTTTAAGTGGTTTCTTCCACTTGCAGGAAAGAAATAGTTATCCTGCAGCTGTAGTGATAGAAATTCTGCAGGTTTGTCACTGGGAATAAGCTGTGTGTTCTATTCCATATAAGAAATTTTACAGACAATTGGGCAGTGATTTTTTTGAGTGACCTTTCAGATATTCCTACAAGGTGAAAAATCTTGCCCTAGACTATGGTAGTTAAGGCAATCACTTCAGGCAGTAACTCATATTTCTACTGGCTTTTAGGTTCACCAAACCTGCCTCTAACTTTAGACTTGAACATTTGATTTTTAAAGCAAATATTTGTCCTAGCAGACAATGACTGTCTGGGGCTAAGTTTTCCATAGTTTATATTCTCTACCAAAATAGATGGGGATGAATAGAAAACAGCAAGTAATGAGACAAGGAATTTTTCTATGATATTATCTAGAGCTCACACTCAACACGGTATACTGAATACACTTCCTGCGTTATTTTTAGACCTTTTGTGACAAGACCTGAACTTTGGTAGAGGCAACGGGGCAAGAACTCAAAGTCCAGTAAGCTGCCAGCAGGAAAAACCATGCTACTCTTGGATAACTTGTTATAAGGCAGCGAAAGCTTTATAAACTTTTCCTTTCTGATAGTTTTTAACGCTACGTTAACATTTCTTACCTTAAGAATATATATATATTTAATCTGCACTTAAGAGTAAAAAGATAAATTTCAAGTATCTTCTGTTTTGTTTTTTTTTTGTGTTTTTTTTTTTTTTTTTTTTTTCCAGGGAACAAAAGCTCAATTTAGTAGCTTCAACCCCAAATGTCTCCTGCCATTGAGACTAGATTATTGGACATACCTTGGTTCTTTGACAACACCACCCCTTAATGAGAGCGTGACATGGATAGTGCTGAAAGAACCCATCAGCATTTCTGAGAAACAGGTAAACTTCTGATACTCTCTTAGGTCTTGTAGGACTGAAGGCTTGGATAAACAAGCAGTGACTGATTAGATTTGCAGTAGGGCTAAGTTGAAAGACCATTAGCCTGTGAATAATCAGGCTGCTTAATAACCAGGGCTGTTCATTTTCCTGTTAATACTCTATAGGATCTTCACTTAAACCTGTAATAGATTAAAATGTACTGAATACTTTCCTTTCATCCTTAAAAAAAAAACCCAAAACCAAACACACACCCCCCCCAAAAAAACCAAAACAAAAAGCCCTAAAAACTTTAATGTTGATTGCCCTCTTAAGCAGTGAATTATTTTGCCTGAATTTACAGCTGGAGAAATTCCGCATGCTCCTCTTCACCAGTGAGGAAGACCAGAGGATCCAAATGGTGAACAATTTCCGCCCTCCTCAGCCTCTTAAGGGGAGAGTAGTTCGAGCTTCCTTCAAGGCCTGAAGAAAACTGATTAATGGCATTGAGATATCCAAGAGCTTCCGCATCTGAGATACTATAAAAAAGAACTCTGGTCTTCAGATTACTTCTGGAACACACAAGATAACCATTTCCATGAACACTCAACTTGTAGGGGGATAATCTTCTGACTTTATATTTTATTCGAATTGCTCATTCTTTTCAGAAATGGCGTATTTTTAATAAAAGGAACAGTTGAGTAAACCACCCTGTCTCCAAGACCTGAAACTCTAAAAATTAAGATAAAATTCAAATCCTACTTTATATAAAATGGGAAATTATGGAGTGATGTAGGCACCAATGGCCACAACTTGTAGTTGTCTCCTTTAATACATGATGAAACAGTTAATAATTTTGGGCAAATTGGACTTAAGTTTTCCTTACTGATCTCTTGTTAGCATTTCCTGAGCTCTGTTTAATTTCAAGATTGCTTTCACTGTATTCTTGCTGTCTGTCAACCTACAGAGTGCATGTGAGTAGCACTAGCAAAAAGTTCCTTACTCAATAGCCACTGGTATGAAAACCACGTGTATGTTTAACTACATATATTTACAACTAATTTAAAATAACAAATGCTGTGTTTAAAAGCGGGCCACTTTATTGAACAGTGTTGTTCAGGCACTTTTTTTAGCCATGCAGCATACATACCTATAATGCCCTTCTCAGTTTTCTTTTAAAGAACGTCTCTAGCAATTCAGGTATGTGTTTTGTGGTTCTCAATTGTTCAAATTCTACCTCAGTTTTACGTGATTTGCTCTGCAATATGACCTCCTTCACTGTCTGCCCTAGAAAAGTAGGAATTTTGTTTCCTCTAAGGTCCTAATATGGATAGACCGTGACTGCATTGAATGTACATTGCTGCACAATTCATCCCTCACTATGGCTGTCTGTTAGGGATACTCCCTGCAGATGTGAGGTTTCATCCTTTTACCTCTTGGAAAGAAAGTTGATTTAGAAAAGACATGTGTTAGCATTACTGCTTCTGCAGCTGTGTGACAAATTCAGACTTGTGTACTAAATACAGCGATGTTATCTGTAACTACCCACAGTCTAATTTCAGATACTTTAATTTTGAGCTTCAAATGTTCTACTTCATCTGTACAGTTCAGATAGAAATTGATGATGTTTATCAATTTTCATCAGCTTAGATGGAGAAATTGTCAAAGATGTACAATGTAAAGGAAAGCAAGAGGAAGGGGGGGATGGGAATACCAGCTACTGTGGGCTGCTCCCCTTTCTCAAAAAGGGAGAAACACACTAGATGTGAAGCACAGTACAAGGAATGGAAGCCTAGAATTCAAGACCTAACTCTTCTACAGTTTCTGTGGTACACTGACTTAAATCTTCCCATTCCTCAGTTTCCTCTTATATAAAGACCTCATAGCAGCCTTCTGATACCTGAAGGGGACCTACAAGGATGCCAGAGAGGGACTCTTCATCAGGGACTATAGCAACAGGAAAAGGGGTGATGAATGGGTTCAAACTGAAAGAGGAGAAGTTCAGGTTAGACATAAGGAAGCAGCTCTTTCCTGTGAGGGTGGTGAGGCTCTGGAACAGGTTGCCCAGAGAAGCGGTAAATGCTCCATCCCTGGCAGTGTTCAAGGCCCGGTTGGACAGAGCCTTGAGCAACCTGATACAGTGGGAGATGTCCCTGCCCATGGCAGCGGGGTTGGAAGTAGGTGATCTTAAGGCCCTTTCCAAACCCAAACCATTCTGTGAAAAGGAGGGTAACACAGACCTACCTCACAAGGATGTTGTGAGGGCTAATCCAGCATTGTTTTAAATGTGAGATTCTTATATAGCAGATGCTAAGGGAAACAAAGTCATTACAAAAATGCAATGTGTTTAGCTATTCTGAATGTAAATTACTAGTAATACAAACTGGTATTGCAGAAAATCAATTTAATGTATCTTGATTTCTTTAACAAATGAAAGAATGCATCTCTGTCCTTTATTTTGATTAAATCTACCTCTCCCTACTTACAACACTCTTTTACTTGGACTTTCATTAAGAGAAATACTGTTTGGTATCTTCAACTGATGCACTTATTCTGGATCAAGTGCTCTGATTGGTTACCTTGAGTTTCATGGAAACCTTGGCTATGCTACAGTAGAATAATCCAAGTACAAAGAAGTTATGCCCCAAAAACTTCTGGGCTGTTTTAATTTCTACAAAGCCTACCTCTGTTTAAAAACTATTTTTTATTTCTATCACAATTTTTCTCATCTTCTGGGACTAACAGGGGATTTTTTCAGCTTAAAGCTTTCACTCAAGAAATTCTGACTTCTTGCCTAGTCAGTCAGATTACTGTTGTCATGAGTCTTATGTCCCTGTTAAAATTAAAACTTCACAAAAAGACTAATTGTAAATGCAAAAAGTCTTTTAAAAAACCCTCTATGTACTGGATGGTCCAAATACATTTTATTAGGGGTAAATTAAAATATTTTCCTCATTAAAGTGTAATGTATTACTTACCATAGATAGCTTAATCAAGTACGGCTGCATCAGTATGAGCACACACTTTCATAGGACAAGTCACTGGTCAACATTTTCAATTTTCTTATTCTAGGTATATTAGGGGATTTCTGCTCACTCACCCTCTGCAAAAGGTGAAGAGAGTTTTTATACCAACACTGTCTGTTTATTCCCCAGCTACAAGCAGTCAGTCTAATAAAATAAAAATCTTATTTATCCACAGAATGTGTCCATTCTGTGACCTTGAACACTGTACCTAAGCTTCTTTAAGGGTGGCTTAATCATGTACAACAGAAGGATAATGTTTAGCTCACAAGGTTATTGTAAAAGCTTAGCTGTTGTAAAGAGCTTTAAATGCTGAGTCGCCCCCAAGGTGTTCAGTTTCTGAGAGAAACTAAATTATAACTTTCTTCAGAAATAGATTTTATCTTTTTTACAGGGTTGGGTTTTTTTCTTTCCTTTTTTTTTTTTTTTTTCATTTTAATTAAAGAACACCGTCTATTTTTACCATGGTAAAGCAAAATATAAAAGGAAGCCCTTTAGATTCTTTGTTTCCTGAAACCTTGGTCATCCATCTTCTATCAGCTATGCTAAAGGAAAAATAGCAGTTGACTTTACTCCAGCAAGGCTTAGCTCAACTTGTAATAGGATCACAGTTGTCGTGACTGAGAGAATACGGGGCCATTTATTTAGTGCAGTGACAGAAACCGCACAGCTGTAAATGCTAGACTAGAAATGCCATCTAGTGGATGTCTGTTTACCAGAGTGCTTAAAACAATTTTTAAGGCCAATTCAGTCAAAACAAAACAGCGAATTAACTTTGACAACAATGATTTTTAAAGGAATAGGTGAGTGTAATTGAAATCTCTGTCCTGGCTCTGCATATACAGTCATTGAAATGCCTTTATCAGATAAAAATAAATCTTACAAAACAAACTCAGTTACAATTTTTGTCCTCTCTTCACTGATAGAGTGAAGATAATCCTCTATCTGGTAAACTGCACACTCTCTTTAACTTTTTAACTTTAATAGCTATAGTTAAGGTCCAACTTAGTTTTGGGTTTTGTGTTTGGTTGGTTTGGGGTTTTTTTTCCCCCATCCTCTGCAAGCAGAAAGATTTTTAGGCAGTTCCAGTGATACAGCTGATATGATCCAGCAGTGATTTATAATGATACATTTCATGACGAGTGCAAATTAACCCAAATATAAGCATCAGGGGAAAAGTGTTGCAAGGTCCCTTGTCATGAAGTGGTGCTTTTGGTGGTGTTCAAAGGTCAGAAAGATAAAAAAAGGGAGCATTTCAGGAAAAAAGCAAAGATAAGCCTGAAAAAAGG
>NW_009923184.1:16996-21039 GCF_000696875.1 Nestor notabilis
ACCTTAGCTGTTTTCCTCTTTGAATTCCTTTTTCATGCTAAAGTGACCATTTAGTAAAGACACTGCATATGGAAGCATCTTGTTCTATGCTGCCTGTAAGAAGGGGTCTCAAATTTTTTTCTCACCCTCAAGGAACTACCATATGCTGATGAAACCTGACTGAGTTTAACATAAATATTCTCAATTTGCATGGATGTAAGGCAGATAATATTTATTCCTCTGGTGTTCCATTTACAGTGCTACTTGCAATACATTTGAATTTTAGTAAACTTTCAGCCCCACTCCAGGTTGTGAACAGCAACACAGTGATGCAAACTATCATTTTATTTAATTTCACATTAATGTAGTGGAATATTAAATGACATGATTCAGGAGTCATCTCAGCTTGTTCATCTGCTGGAGGGGAAGAAGGCGAAAGGAGGACAGGGAGGAAGGGAATATAATTACTTTTCTAAGCGTGAGCGCTTCGAACCGAGATATAAGACTTTCCTGCACTTGTAATGTCCCCCAGAAATTCCCCAAGAAAACTTACTTTTACAGTGGCACAGAACCTAAACTGAGCATGTATTTCAATTTAACAAACCAATTTGTAAGCAACGTCCAGTAACAATTTTATATGTGGAGTTCGGATCCAATTACAGCAACTAGATAGGCCTTTGCAGCAGTCCAATTACATTAACTTAAAGTGGATCTTTGGTTTAACCCCTGCAACTTTGTATGTAGACACACTGCTTAGACTGCTGTTGCAGCAGAGGTTAAACAAAGTTAGAGAGTTGGAATGGCATTTTTCCTGCGTTTGTTCATTGACTTTTGCAGCTTGTTTGCTTTCCTAGCACTTGAGTATTTGTTTTAGATTATATAGGAAGATCAAAGACTGGAATTTGCTGTAACCAAATTAGGAAATGCAATTGTTTTAACAGACCTAGAGGAAATTTATTTTTCTGCCTTGAGATCTCTGCATCTAAGGTGCTAATCAGCCTTCTGTGAAAATTCAAAATATGATATACCGCAAATTAAATGTATGTCACTATTCACAGTGCAAATCGCACACAGTTAATAGGTGACATTCTTAAAAGGCTCTTAGTAGCAAGATATCCAAGTATTTTGTGAGCTGGTGTTGTATTCGTTTCCATTCAGAAGCTGGTCAGCTAGACTGTTGTGGTCTTTGACAAAGGCAAGTTCTGACTCAATTTGTAGTCTCTAAGATGGACCAGAGTCAATTCGTTCAAGGGGCTTACCTTTCTCTACATGATGGTCAGTCACACATTTCCAAAGGGTTTGGATCTCTGGCCATTTTCTAATGTGTATCACTAGATTAAGTCTACTACAGGAAAACTTCTAGTAAACTACTTTTCTTTGAATTCAAATTGTGTTTTTTACTAGTCAGCTTTTGGGAAAATGATTAGTTGGTTGTTAGAAATATTATTCTGATTTTTAACTTGCTTTCTTAGGAACATCAGGCTTATTTGATGATTCTGTTATTTGTATGTCCCCATAGGAAGAAATGTTTACAAAGCACTAGTAGTCCCACACTTTTCACGAATACCAGTTAGTGAGTGGAACGTAATCCATCATAGCACCTGCTGTGAAGGCAGCAGGAACAGACAAGCATCTGCAGCTTCTGGAAGCAGAAGCTGTATATATCGCACCAAATCAGCCACAGCCAGTTGCCCAAACATGCAAGCAGAGAAAAAAAAAGTAGTGTTCCATGGAAGGAAATTTCCAAGGAAATCCCAAATAGTGCAGTGTCATTGTGAGGAAAGTCAGATAGAAAACTGCAAGTTTCCCTGTCAGGTTAGTCACAGAATTAGCCTCCTTTTATAAAAGGACATGAAAAATTAGAAACATACAGTGAAACTAATGAAGTCTCTTTCACAGAGCCACACTTGTCCCTTCATACAGATGTACAAGTTGGCTGAACAAATTTAAGCAGTGTACTCCTGTCTCAAACAACTGGCAGGATTTACCTGCTCAGCAACTCCTGAGCTAGTAAATTCAGGTCAAAAGTAAAGCCGCTGTGTACTTGAGTGTCCTCACTGCAACCTGTGTCATGCAGATCTCGGAGGCTCAAATAAACATTTCACTTTATCTGAAACCTATTGAAACCTTCAGTAGGAAGCTGGATCATGGCCTAAACAAGCAACACAGAAATGAGCATGAAAATGTATTTGCAAAGAAAATCAAAGTTGCTGACACTACAAGTCCACAGATAAAATTAAACCTTGAAAAAATCTAAATATAGCATTTCTATGTTTTAACCTATCTCTGCAATGTAGTGCAATGCCCCAGGAATTAGAGTCATTTGCTTATAAATAGTGGTAATAACTTTCTCCTGGCAGAAAACATGTGATGCTGAATGTTAGTTCACCTGTAAACAGAGAAGTCAAAGCCAAATCTTAGTTTTATTTAAAGAAACTTGAGTTACAGTTTTGTCAATACAAACTAACAAGATAGAGCACTATGGCAACCAAGCCACTCTTGCCACAGAAATTTGCCATTTTAATTAGGTATTCCTGAAGGCAAAAATACTACAAGTCTGTGCAATATTGTTTCTTTCCTCAAATCACATCAAGGAGTAGCATTTATACTTTTAAAATCTTTAATCATATGCTACTTTGGTTCATCAGCATAACCAAACACTCCCAAGCAGAATGTAAATCTCCGTTCAATTTCATATCCAGACCTTTCAAGTACTATATATTAACATTGAAAACCATTAAGTTTCCTGGAAGCCTTCAATACAGTATTCCTTCTTGTGGTTTGAAGATAGGGAATGAAAGCAACATCTTCTTCTGCAGGACTGTTACTGTTTCACCTTCATTACACATTTCCCAAATCACTTCAGCTTATGCATACGAGTTATGGAATTACTGCATGAAGTGAATGATAATAGCTGTCAGCTGAAGAAAAGCATTCGAGCATGCTGGGAGCACAGGAAACTCTGAGCAGTTAAGTTAGGTTTTAGGCTGCTCTATGAGGTTTTATCACTGTTGTAAATAGTCTAAAAGCTGAAAAAAAAATGGGTAGGTCAGAATGAAGAGTGCTTTGAGTCCCAGAATGACTGCTGGTATACCTGAGCAGTGGAGCAAAGCGAAGAGGTGCAGGGAAGGGCTGCTCTCAGTGACCTCGTTCAGTTCAGCAGATTTGTCAGAAAATAAAATAACTATGTCAAACTTAAGATTTTTTTTTCTTTTTTTTTTTTTTTTTTTTTTTTTTAAATGTGTGCTGAAATATTGTCCTGGAATTTTTCTTTAAAGTGATCTATTTTTTTTTCCCCTTGGTTTGATCTTCCATTTGACATGAATCTACACTTCATTGTATTAATAAAAAACAAGAAACAAATGAAAGCTCAGACTCACGAAGGTAATCGCTCATCCTTCCACTTGAGATAACCTGGGAACACATTCATCTCATCCAGGATACCTTCATTATTTAAATGAAACATGCCTTGGTACCAGAAGCCAGGAGAATGAAAAAATGCACTGGTAATATCAAAGCCTCTTGTGACTTATGAGCCTCCTTTTTTTGCATAAATCACCATGACAGGTTAAAGCAAGAAGTACTTAGTAACCAATCTGTAATACACAATAACTTATTAACCACTATGCACTTTGGGCCCCTTCCTTGTCTTGTTACATGGTATAAAACCACTTAGTGGAAATTCTAACTAAGACAAGCAGCCCTATGAACCACCACCAACAAAAAACGAACAGGGAGCCAGCAAAATGAGCCTCTAAGTTTTGTCCTCCATAATTTACATGATCATTTTCAGAAGGGCTTTTCAAGTTTGAGGCTCATCACCTGGTGGTCTCAGCACTGAGGAGTGTGGAATTGTGTATTTAAACACAGCAAACAAACCCCCTAAGGACCCTGACTCAAAAGAATAACGTTTTATGAACCTTACCCACAAGGAAAACCAAGTCTTGCTAATGATTTATTGTTTTCCCCCTAACACATCTCCTCTGCTCGCTTTTATCGCTCACGTTATTGCCCTGCCTAAAAGCACGCAGGGAAGGGAGAAGCGGAGGGCCGGGGTCGCCTCA
>NW_009923185.1:0-12653 GCF_000696875.1 Nestor notabilis
ATATATCCTACAGATATAAACGCAGCTACTTCAAATATGTCCACATGTGTATGTCATTTCCTTACTTTAGAATATTAAAAAAAGGATAAAATTACATAGATACACATTCGGCACACCTATATAAGACATCTTACTTTACATAGATAATTCTAATATGTGTACTTATTGTAATTAAAAAATTCTTTAAGGTATCATAAACAATCTAAGTAATAATTTAACTTTGCACATAAAAATATCCAGAAAAGTAACATTCTACTACAGCATAGAAAGAAGGCATCATTTTACAGTGACCGCTGACTTGTAGTAATCAAAATAAAGGTTGTATTCTGCTGCCATAACTCATCTTGAGTGGAATTATTCTTCCAGTGGTATAGTTGAAAGAAGATCAAGTATAGATGACAATTTAATATTCACTCACATAAAAACATATGAGTTTGTAATTTTCGATATGGGCAAGAACCATAATGACAACCAAAGAATTAAAATTTCAATTTGATGGACCTATACAATGACTACTTAACTCACAATATGCTTTAATGACATAGGAACTGTGGTGTCATGACATAGGAATTTTAGCAGTTATAGATCTAAATTCAAAATAAGATGGTTTATTTTAATTTTATTTAGATAATGTAGATTCTCTCTTGTATTTAAGTGGTACAGCAGAAAATTTATCCTTTATATATAATGCAGAGAGAAAAGAAAATATAATGATCGTGTTTGATATTATTATGGATGAATGTGTATAACTACAGGTTTAAATATGTCAGTCCTGCACTAATGAGACAAAAGACTGTTTGCAATGAAGATGCTGTTAAAAGCAAAATGACTGCTGCAACGGTCTCTTAGCTTTAATTGTATTGTGCTGACATTTGATGTAATTATCTGCAGTTGAGTATAATTTTATCTTTCATGACACTCAAAGAAATTCTGGAGTAAATTGAGGTAGTTATCTGTTTTCAGATGAATTTGATCACTTTATTTTACCCCAGTCTCAGAATTTAGTTAGAGGTCTGAAACCCAGTATTTATCATAATCTGCTTCGTTTGTTCAGTCCCCGTGCGGCAATACCAATTAGAATTTTATCAAAGTCGTCCTTACAGCAATAATGATAATTCTTTAGCATCTATCTGGATTAGGTCTCTGTTTTATTCTACTAATGAATACTCTAGAGGGGTCTGGGCAATTTTACAGAACAAAT
Source organism: Nestor notabilis (assembly GCF_000696875.1). Taxonomy (NCBI): domain Eukaryota; kingdom Metazoa; phylum Chordata; class Aves; order Psittaciformes; family Psittacidae; genus Nestor; species Nestor notabilis. The sequence continues at coordinate 1,202 of NW_009923185.1, forward strand.
TAACCTTAGAGCATACCCATTTAAAGTGTTCATTACACTGGACACCTGCAAAGTGTACTGGGCTTAAATAGACGCTTCTAGGTCTGTTTTAAAATATCCTGGGGAGAGTATGAATAAGACAATATTTAATGATGATGGTTAGAATGTTTTTTTCTAGCATTTTCAATAACTATCAGATGTGCTATATATGAAATAGCAGTTTTGGAGTACATCAAACATCATCATGTAATTGCTGCTTTTGAACTTTAAAATAAAAAATTTCAAAACACTAAAATCTGGAATGAATTTCTCTCTTCAATTCCACCTTTGTGTATAACATACTCAAATGAATGTCCTACATGTGATACGTTTTGTTTCTTATTCAAAGACTCCTGTTATCACAAAAATACATTAACTGTAATTCTGTAATAGGTCTATAATGGAAAGGGACTGGGGAAGAGGGGGCAGAAGAGCAGAGGGAAATGGAGAAACTAATTGGTATTCTCTGTTTTCAACTATTCCTATCCCCAAGCCTCTCTAAATTAGGAAAAAAAAAAAAATCTCTTCATTATCTCATTATGCTACAATTATAACAAACTCCAGTGCCAAGGCTCAAGACTGATTCATTTACATTGTTCATCAATCTAAACTTTTGCCTCTAAAATTAAATGCAAACCCAATCTGAACACATCAGACACAATAGTTGGCATTGTTGTTAGTGTCATACAAATTCAACAGGCAAATAATTTGGTCTTTTTTTAACAGTCATAAGAGTTAAATAAATAGACTTTGTATTTAAATATTTTAAGTCAGCTTCTAAAATCATGAACAGCTTTTTTCAGACTTAACCAAACTGTGAAATTGTGGCCCTTCTTAATTTATTGCAGGGCAGAAAAACCTAAGCAAAAATGTAAGTATATGTTTAGGTGTGAAAGTTTATATGTAAAATTAAGCCAGTAGGTGTTTTCTTCATCAAATAAGCAGTTAGGTTTTCTTAATTCAAAAGACACTGGTGTGCAAACAGTGGAATGCCAGCACTAAGAATCTCTGAAATTCTATGGGCTATTTTTCTTCGGCGTGAAAAAAACTTTGATTTTTGATCTCACAAATGTTTTTTTCGCTTTGTTAACAGATTCTCAAACTTTTGTTTATATAAAAAGCATAAATTTTCCCCATATTGTTTTTTTCCTTTTTTAATGTGCTACATATTTAAAAGTATATTTTAAGTATGTATTGATATTTATGTCTACAGTTTACAGGGAGGTTTTTTCAGTACGTTCTGGAAGATTGTTTGCATCCTCTGCTGCTGCTGAAATCATGAAACTGTTCTTACTTCTTTTATCTACCCAGCTCACAGTGATGCACCAGCCACTACTCTACAAAACAAGACTGCACAGAAATCTACTGTTAAGAAAATCTGGAGCTTCAGTCAAGATTATACATACCTGTAAGTCTTTTTTTGTGACTAATGTGATATACATGTAAAGTCCTAGTATAGGCACAGCTGAGTTAGCTCAGGTACTGTGACATGCAAACTAATCTTAACATGAAGATAAAACAGCTGCAAAATGGCTGTGAGTGCATAGATATGTCAGGTGTGGCTTAGAGTGGGGTTACAGCAAGAAAAGAACCACATCACTCAGTGACATAATCTGAAATCTATTTACTAAAACGAATGGATGTAGTGGTTGGATAGCAATGTCTATTATAAAGTTTCTAGTGTAAGATTTATATTCTATGGCACTTACAGATAATCTGGCAAGGCTTATGTCACTCCAGTCCAGTTTAGACAGCTGGTGTAGACCCAGGGAAACAACGTCTTGCTGCTTAGCATTTTTGAGTCCTGGCTACTATCCTGGCTCTTAAGTGTTGCCCATGCTGGGGCTGGATGTCTATGCATAGACCTCTTCCTTCATCACCCCCAGGTAGATATTGTCTTAAAAATAAATTTCTTTTAAAATTAGATTGTCAGCATAAGCCAACAATGGTCTTGCTAGTCTTACAGCTCGAGGCCAATTTCTTTGGTTTCCCTGTATCTAAAGCCAGCTATTGGTTGTTCTCCAAGATACTATGACCTTCTGTTTTCCAATCCCAGTTGTGCTACAAAAATGTTAAGTCCTGTGTTATTATGCTTTCTTGGGTCATACCAGAATGTGCCTTTAAAGTTAGAAAATGGTAGATATGATTTTAGCTTCATTTTGTTGCATGATGCTTTCAGGAAAGTACTGCTGCATAACAAACCATATAACAAAGATATAATCAAAAAAGGAAAGAAACAACCCATCTTTATACCACAGCCAATCTCACCTCTGTGTCTGGCAGGATCATGGAGCAGATTCTCCTGGATACCATGCTAAGGCACAAGAAAAATAACGAGGTGGTTGGTGGCAGCCAACAGGGCTTCACTAAGGGGAAATCCTGTCTGACCAGTTTGGTGGCCTTCTATGATGGGGCTACAGAGCTGATGGGTAGGGGTAAAGCAGTTGACATCGTCTATGTGGACTTGAGCAAAGCATTCAACACTGTCCCACACAACATCCTTGTCTCTAATCTGGAGAGACATAAATTTGCTGCATGGAGCACCCAGTGGATAAAGAATTGGCTGGATGGCCGCACACAGAGATTTGCAGTCAACGGCTCAATGTCCAACTGGAGATGCGTACAAAGTGTTGTCCCTCAGGGGTTGGTGTTGGGACTGATTCTGTTCAACATAGTGGGATTGAGTGTGCCCTCAGCAAGTTTGCCAGTGACACTAAGCTGTGTGGTTTGGTGGTTATGCTGGAGGGAAGGAATGGGATCCACAGTTATTTTTTTCTTTTTCCTAGTAGCTGGTGCAGTGCTGTATTTTGGCTTTAGTCTGAGAACAATGCTGATAACACACCGACATTTTAGTATTTGCTAAGTAATGCTTACCCTGACCAAGGACTTTTCAGTCTCATGCTCTGCCAGTGAGGGGTGGCACAAGAAGCCAGGAGGCAGCAGAGTCAGGGCACCTGACCCAAACTACACAAAGGGGTATTCCATACCATAGCACGTCATGCCCAGTATAGAAACTGGGGGGAGTTACTCGGAAGGGCAGATCAGTGCTTAGGTTGGGCTGGGTATCGGTCAGCAGGTGGTGAGTAATTGTATTGTGCATCACTTGTGTTTATTGTTTTCTTCCTTCTCCCTTTTAGTTTTGTATTGTCTCCCCTTGTTATTTTCGTTATCATTATTATTAGTAGTAGTAGTTTTGTGTTTTACTTTAGTTAGTGGACTGTTCTTATCTCAATCCACGGGGTTTATGTTCTTTCAATTCTCCAACCCATCCTGCCTGGAGGAGGAGGGAAAAGTGGGGGTGGGTGAAGGGCTGCATGGTTCTGAGTTACCAGCTGGGCTTAAACTATGACAGGGTTTAAACTTAAACATAGGTGATTTAGGTCAGATATAAGGAAGAAGCCCTTTCCTGTGAAACTGGTGAGGCACTGGCAGAGTTTGCCCAAAGAAGTGGTAAATCCTTAGGTAACAAATGGAGGCCTGATGGATCTTGAATATCTCAAGTTGCACTAGTTACTTGTGTTTAAGAAGCTAACTGCCACACTCGGTCTGAAAAGCTGGTACTTGGCAACTGTCCTGCGCTGAACCAAAAATGAGTTGTAGGAAATCATGAATAATAACTTCTGAGTATTCAGACCAGAGGTTCTATTTAGTTTTTATTATCAAAAGAAAAAAAAGAAGAAAAAAAAGTGCCTTTTTTATGAGTATGCTGGAATAAAATTCCTTTAAAGTTTCTTGACTTACAACTTGAGTTTTCATAGACACTGCAGGTACAGTGCTGAGATCCTCTGTCACTGCATTTCATCAGTGACTTATTAAATAATCCCATCTGCCTGAAGCAATAACTACTACAGGAATAAGGCGATTATCCATTGTTGCCTGATTTGCACTTCCTCTAAATCTAATAAATTTAAACACACTTTAGTTGGTGTAAAATATCACCATAACATTAAGAGGCTGTCATTTAAACACGTTCATATAGTTTCTACAATTCAAACTAACATGTCCTGTGATATAATTCTGGTCACTTAATGCAGCATGGAAAAGCAATTTGAATTAAAATGAGAAAAAAAAAATGTTGATTTTAAACTGACTTGAAGGTACAGAAGATTGGTAATAAATGAGAACATACTTGCTACCGGTCTAAAAGTTATTTCACACCATGCATACATAGTGGTGGTGAGCCAAAAGTGCTTGCTTTTTTTTTTTTTTTTTTTTTTCTGGCATCTGACTTCCTTTTATAGAAAAATAATTGATCATCCTAGAGTGCAGCATTCTTGGTTATGCTCACTTAAGTTCTTGTTTTATACATCAGATGGGACCAGCTCCAGCCCTGTCCTTCTACCTGCTTCTACACACAGATTTCGCGATTCAGCAAGGATCACTCTGTATCTACCCAAAGACAACTTTTAGGAGGAACAAGGAAGCTAATTTTCCAGGTAGCTAGGCTGTGGGGTGGAAAATTGTAATTCCACTGCAGAAGCGCAAATCAAGTGCAGCAGCAATGCACATCTGATAATGTAGAAGTCTGAAAAACAAGGGATGCATATCTGACCTCTGTAGAAAAAGAGTGAGGTGGAGCAGAAATCTGGTCATTATCTTGCACTACTATTACTGTTGTTCCACTTGAACGAGTACTTTAACAAGTTTTGAAAATAACACACAATATAGTGAATTGCCATTTAATAATAAAAAGCTATGCAGTTAACCATAACCTGTATTCAATATAGTGGCAGCTAAAGTTGGGATAAACTGTTTTGATAAACCCCAGTAAATGAAATACCTGCACAAAATATTTATTAAACATAGATATAAACAGAATATAAAAGCCTTGTTCATAACCTGTCAGAACACGAGAAGAAAATAGTTAGGTATCAGTAAAATGCCTAGTTTACACATCCAAACACATCAGAAAACTTCTCAAACACTCCTAGGACAAATTCCTGGAAAACACAGCAGAAGAAACACCAGAAATTAAGTGCTAGCACAGTCATCACTATTTTTTATTCCAAGGGCAAGGAGCTTGCCTCTGCTCTGTCCCCCTCTAGAATACTTGTTAAATTAACAGTAGTAATTAAAACCTTCTAAAACCAAATCAATCCATTATGTATAGTGCTTCAGAAGCTGAGGAAAAAAAGCAACAGGTGAATTATATTAGTCGTCTGGCTCAGTATTTCACTGGGAGATTTTGAGACACTGCAGTGATTAACAGTAGAATAGGCTACATAAAAAACAAATAAACTAAATGCAAATTTCATTCTGAAGATGATTCTTTGGGTCAGTCATTAAGTCCAAGAGATTCTACATGTCTGTCTGTCTGTGTATCTTAGTGGGAAACTTTTATCTCCATCTAAATTTGGGTTGACAGATCCTGAGTATTTGTTATCATACTGGTTCAAGTACATAGCTGTATAAAGGAATATTACACACAAACCAAATTACACAACACAACATTGCTTTTCTGCACCCACCTATGAAACTTTTACTAAACAAACTCTCCAATATTATTCCAGGAGATTTAGAGTTACATTTCAGTCAATGCTTCAAGAAGTGCCAGAAAACAGTCATTTACATTTCCTTATCACTGGCTTTGGGTTTTGGTTTTAGTTAATTCTTATATAGCACCTGATGTGCTCGTGCAGTCAGAATTATGTTTTTGACCAAACCACGAGCTTTTAAAAGTAATATTTAATATACAAGAGGACTTTGTCAACCCTAGAGAGACACAATGGAACTATGTGTTTGTGAAGAACTTAAAAATTTAAGAAAAGCAGTCTATCATCTAGCACACTCCTAGGTAATATTATATATTTGCTGCCCACTCCATTTTCAGCAAGTAAATGGTGTTCAAAAGAAAGGGTAGATAAATGCGTTATTTACAAGATAACATTCTGGCTTCCAGCAGCTGCCTTCCTTATATTTTAGTCTGAAGATGGTGGAAACAATAATGTTACAGCATAAATAAAATGTTTCTTAAACCTGCAGAGAACTTTGAATAGCATTTTTTCTTCTAAAGAATGGTACACATGTGATAGTATTACTTGCAGAAAATGAACTTGCTGCAGTTGAATTTCAGACACCAATCTTCACCAAAAGGAGTGAAGAAAAAAAATTTAATACGTATTTTCATTGTGTGCACAGAAAAACAGACAAAGGGGAGCAGAGATGAGGCTATTAAAATTGCACATTGACAAATATGCATTACTTTCACAATCATATTTTGCAGAAAACCCTAGATTAAAGTGGTTCGGCACTGCCAGAAGCTACTGCTTAGTGCCAGTACCAGTGGCCATCTCAGTCCAGCACAACTGCTGTTTTCATTTCTTTTGAGTTTCATGGGCATTAGTGTGTGCTGATTCATGGTTCTTCCTTTCTGCTTTCCTCAAATTATCATATTTTTTGTCACTGGACTGCACACATTTGTGATTTGACATGGCCAATTGCAGCTGACATTTCCAGTCTCCCAGGGTTAGCCCAGTATTAATTAAAACATTTTTTTTTAATTTAATTAATTAAAACATTAATTAATTAAAACATCTACTAGACTATTACAACTTTTCTTCTTTGTTGTAATGGATCTTATGCTATTTTTAATATTCTGCTTCTTTCAGACAGAAATAAATCCTAATCTTACATTCCTAAGCAGAAATAGCAAGTTGAAATTGCAATCTTGGTGCCACTGAATGAAGTCCTTACTTCAATACTTCAGAAATCATCTAGTGTACTAGTTATCTCTACAGATTTTTCAACTAACCTCATCTGCTCAACAAGCTATGATTTTTCCAAAAGTTCTAAAAAATTTTGCAACACCGCCTCACAAATCAAACCCCCACAAAATTATTATTTTTATTCTAGCTTCCTGCAGTACTAGTTCAAACTTTGAGCTTATGTTTTTAGTGTGGTATTTACTAAACTGGCAAAAATGACACCTCAGAATAATTTCTTTTCTAATGAGAAATAAGTTGCTTATAATTTCAATTATTGTTATGAATACAAAAAATTAATATTTACTATTTATCCTTATTCTAAAGTTTTGTATAAATCTAATATTGCTTATGTTTGGAAATTTCCAATTTTTCAATATATATTATTAATTAAAAATAATTAGTTTTACTAACTGACAGTAATGATTTCAATTTCTAGTATAGAAATAAGTTTGCGTTCATTCTGGTTGCCATGACAACAATATGGATTAGTTGTCATCTACAGAATATTCTTGGAGCCTTTCATCATTTTGCAGTTTGCGTTTACTTGATAGAAAAGGTCAGTATTTTGAATTCTTTAGTTCTTTAATTTGTTTCTGAAGATGCTATTTTTATATCCTCTTGCAAAAATGTAGTTTGATGGGAAGAACCTAATGAAAAATGAAGACAATTTGTGACACACCCTGTAAGCAGCAATGTTCTATTCTTAAACAGCTGAGTTCTAGCAATCCGGCATAATTATCGCTGTAACTTTTAAATCAGTGGCAAAAGAGGTACATTCAGTGTCATACTCATTTTAATCAGATTTGATTAAATTTAATCAGATTTGTTAGAGAAGTTAGACTTTAAACATGATAATGATTATCTAATTAATTGAAGCAGCCAGAAACAGAACATGACATAGGCATCAAGTGAAGGGGGGATAAAAAAAAAAAGCCACCGAAACTGGCGTGAGTCTCTATAACTTAAAAATTTAAGTTGATAGATAATTTAAGAGGCCTTTATAAATTAATTCAGAAAACAGAAAAGCTGTTACTTTCAGTGTGCTTATTCTGTACACATACAGCCAGATTTAGATGCATTGACTGTATTGGTATTAAGAAATTCAAAATTCCAGTAGATCTACAAAGGTGTTGACATGGTGGTGTTAGAAATTGTGCAGACTATTGTATATGCTGAAAGGCCCAATATATTACACAGAAGTTTTAAGTGGTACAGTGAGGGTTTGCAACAAATTCTGTCTTGAACTGGTCAATAGAAAATAAGAAAGCAGAATGGACCTGAAACCCTATACCTTTCATGGTCTATAAACTTAATTCTGAGCTATAAGAAGAGGTTATTGTCAGAACTGGATTACTAGTCTGAATTCCTCTTCCCAAGTTAAACATGCAACTCTTTCCTTTTTGTAAAATGAGAAGAGTGTCCCTTTTTCTTTTAATACAGTTGGTGGATGTGCCACTGTCTTTTTATGTATCAGCTCAGTGATTAGACCAGTAAACCAAGAAGTAAGAAACCTGGGTTCTATACAATCATCAGCTTTAGAAAATTTTTACCCGTTTTTCTCAAATCTTTGAAGACTAGTCTACACATGGTGCTTTCTCCCCTAGTTCTGCTGAACTGTGCCATCCTGGGATATATTTCAAGACTTAAGGGATTAGGAGGAGAGGAAAAAAAGCAGATAAAAGAGCCTAGAGATTTGAGACACAGGCCTGGCAGAACGGATCTTCTGGCTCCAGCTCTGTCAAGTCTGTTTTATGTATTTCCTTTAATAACTGCTTAATGTCAATTGCATTATCTGAAACTTCTGTTCTCATGGATAGTTTCCAAACATAACAGAGTTTTCTCAGTGCTTGGAGGTCAGATAATAAATATCAGCATTATTTTTTTAGCAGGAACAATAAAGTATTTAAGTAGTGAATATAAACACAGATGAAAAAAGGGCAGGGCAGGGCAGAGCAGGGCAGGGAACATACTGCCTGTCAGCAGGATGGAAAGTTGTTGTGGCAGCCACCAGTGGCACAGTCTCTACCTGCCTGGAAGTATTTTTCCCCAAAGAAATCATAGGGGTCCTTTATTTCAACTGATAAAGTACTTTCATACTATTAAATCTATTTCATATTGACCATGTTAGGTATATATAGCTTGCACAGTTCATATACCACTTTTTACAACTCAGTCTGAATATCCCTATAATCTATTTAAGATTTCTGTTATTTCCTCCCACACTGGCTTCGCTATCACACTACGGCTTTGCTTATAACTGCTAATGCAACATTTGATCCTAATCTATGAAAAAATCTTGTGGTAATCAATCTGAATAGAAAATTGTTTTCTGCAGTGCTGTAGACCTATGAGCAGTACCTGTTGGTAGTGAGTATCTCATTTCCGGCATATGCCTATTTAAAGATGGAATTTTAGAAAAGTTGTTACTGTGGTACAATCAATCTTGATGTATGAGCACAGTTTAGCTAAATAATTCCCTCACACAACTGGAGCTGTGGCCTTTACCTGAACTTGAGCTACAAATATGGCACTTCACATATTAGTTAAAAAAATTACAACAAAGTAATGTTTTAGGCAATTAATTTTTTACTCTCACTCTACATCACTGAGATTTCCACAATTTAAAAACCATTTGTTGGCATGGAAACATCAGCTTAATTAAAAATGGATTAAACTAATTAACCTAAAACATATCATACTATGGACTGTTTGATTTAGAATACATTAGAGGAAACAGAACATTTTTCATTATAATTTTTTGTCTTTTATCTATTTAAAATGTTTTGCTTCCATGAGAATTTATATGCTTGATCTTTGGGCTATCTCCCGAAGGTAAGGATACTGTTGGCAAGGAACATTAAATGTTCCTCTTTCAGCAAAGCTGGGCTCTATGTGTATATATATATATATATTGTCTATCATCATGATAGCTTTGTTTTCTAATTGTCCATCAGACACCACCATGTGGCATATCATCTTCTTTCCCAGCTGTAAATTTTATTTCAGGTTTGATCTGCTGACATACCAGAAATTGATTGGGTTAAATAGAAATTTAAGATATTAAGTAGCAACATGCTCCATACTCCTCTGCCAATTTGTTATATTGCAATATGACAGAAGAAAATAGCAATTATTTAGCTAAATACCATCCCTGGAGAAAGGAGCCTTAAAGAATCAGAGCTTCTTTCCTGTAGCCACCTTCTTTCGCTATAATCCCATCATGCTGTATGTTCTTCCACTTGTAATAGGGTTAATAAGCAGTTGTTTCTAATGTTCAATTTCATTTGAACAGCTTTGGATAGTAGTCACAGTTTTCAATAGAAATATTAACAATATCATTTTATGTCACTACATCAGTGATTACATCAGCATTATTTCATGGATCTACATATGTTGGTGTAATTCTGGCTAGATTTTGAATTACTATTAACTTTGATAGGAAGGTCAACCCTTAATACAGTCTGCAACCTAAGCTTCATGAAAACAGACTCTCTCTGCAAGGGCAAAAGTATAATGACCTGGTGGTCAGGCTCAGAAATCAGAGTTCAGGGTCAGATTCGTAAGTTTCATATTTTTTTTTATGATCTAAAATAAATCAAAATCGAAGGATGCTTGCAGATGCTTTATTTTTCCTAATATGAAGCAACAGCTCTTTGCAATAGAAATATTGTAATCCAACAAGCAGCTGCTGCTTCATTCAGATGCAGAACTTAGATAATGTCAAAATGTCATATCTATGGCATGTAGTATGACTACAAATATGGAATGAAAAAACTCCAAATATCTCAATGCTGCTTGAATTCTTTGATTTCACTCCTCAGTTCTCCTTAGTCTTCTTATTCTCAGCTGGGGGCTGAAGGAGATAGAAGACTGAAATCCCATTTAAAAAGTATAAATATTGCAGTGCTCTCTTGGGTGGTTATAGATGCTTGTCCTGAAACACTAGGGTTTCATTTCTTGCAGGATGTGAAAGATCTGTTTTACTGAGCAACTCAGTGTCAGCCTTGCCATTCAGCCCTTAATATGGCACATAATGAATTCTGTTATGCCTAGCAGGTGGCCTGAGGGTTCCCTGTCAGCATTTTTGTCATGCACTGTAGTAACAGTAAAACCATTCATACAATTCTGAGAACTCTGAACACTTTAATATTGCTCTGAGCTTCCCCTTGAAATATAAACATCAGTGACCTTTCAGAAGACTTTTTATTTTAAAATGACCTCATTTGTATGACTGGTTGAAGAAATGACATTAATACTCAAAACAATTTAAGGCTACTGGTTTCTCTTTGCTAGCATGAAACTTGTTTGCTAAAATAATACACAAGTTCAGTGACAACATAAGTGTCTGACAAAGACACACGTAAGAAAATCCAGTGTGCCCAAGCTTTGAGGTGGTTCAGCTGAGGCTTCCAACCAGCAGAAGATATCTCAATACTAAAAAAAAATGGAGAGTTAAGAAAAGTTCTAGACACTTAACAGAGATTTTATCCTGTGCACTCAATTGAAATCCTGACTGTGGCCTACTGAGGACAGGCTGAAAGCTTCTGAGCCTTTACTTTGAAAGGAAACCCCAAACTCTGAAAAAAGACTAGATGAGACTCAGTTCCAGTTTTTAAGAGTTAGGGTGAAATATCCATGCCTATGTGACCTTAAACTATGGCTGTTATTTTAACCTGAGCTATGCGTAGGACCAGAAGTGGGGGGGGAAGAAAAAAAAAATAAATTTTATA
>NW_009923186.1:0-1293 GCF_000696875.1 Nestor notabilis
AGTTTCTCAACCACCCCCCCCCAAGTCCTTCTCCGCAGGGCTGCTCTGAATCTCTTCTCCACCCAGCCTGTAGCTGTGCCTGGGATTGTGCCAACCCAGTTGTAGGATCTTGCACTTGGCTTTGTTGAACTTCATAAGGCTGGCATTGGCCCACCTCTCAAGAGTGTCCAGGTCCCTCTGGATGGCATCCCTTCCCTCCAGCGTATCAACCAAGCCACACAGCTTTATGTCGTCAGCAAACTTGCAGAGGGTGCATCAATCCCACTGTCCATGTCACTGACAACTTCTTCCTAATATCTAATCTAAATCTACCCTTTTTCAGTTTAAAGCCATTTCCTCTTGTCCTATCACTACTCTCTTATAAATAGTTCCTCTCCATGTAGATGATGTTCTTGGTACGAGTCTCTTTGGCTGCGTTTCCACTAGTAAACCAAACAGAGCTACAGCACTGAGTAGAGGCTTGGCATATAAATATCCACCCAGGTGATCTGTTGGCATATTTTATCAGACACTTTATCCTATGCCACCTCTCCCTTTCCCAGACTGTCTTAGTACCATTCTCAAGCATCCTGGGTGAGGGATGGTTTCCAGTAAGAAGTGCAGCCGGGGCCACCCTCTGCTGGCAGCAGGTAGAGTGTAGCTGTGTGCACACAAGCACTGGTCTATCACACTGCCCTAAAGTCTGGAGAATGGGCCTCTCCCATTTTATTTGGGAGCATAAATGTACCCGTAAGTCTGTGGTTCCATACCCATTAGTAATGGGTCCTTGTGTGCTGGATCCATATAAATTTAGCCATATAAACTTAGCCTGGATCAGGTGGGAGCAAAATTGCATTTCTGTTATAGTAAAAGAGCATTTGTTGTGGAATTCAGGCTGACTTTGTGCTGGGCAATACCTGATCTGGTACTGGAACGGAACTGGCAGATGATTCCCTGCATAGAATCATAGAATGGTTTGGGTTGGAAAGGACCTTAAGATCATCTAGTTCCAACCCCCCTGCCATGAGCAGGGACACCACACACTAAACTATGTCGCCCAAGGCTCTGTCCAACCCAGCCTTGAACACCTCCAGGGTTGGAGCATTCACAACTTCCTTGGGCAACCTATTCCAGTGCCTTACCACCCTTACTGTGAAGAACTTCTTCCTTATATCTAACCTAAAGTTCTCCTGTTTACGTTTAAAGCCATTACCCCTTGTCCTACCACTACAGTCCCTAATGAAGAGTCCCTCCCCAGCATCCTTGTAGGCCCCCTTCAGATACTGGAAGGCTGCTATGAGGTCTCCACGCAGC